>NW_027328505.1:0-18000 GCF_034638445.1 Ciconia boyciana
GGACGGGATCCTGCAGTGGGCGTTCCAGAGCATGGCACGGCCCCTGGCAGAAACCCACGGCCTCTTTGCCTAGTGCGAGCGGTCACGGCTGCAGTGCACCACAGCACAGGCGGAGGAGGAAGAGGCTGGGGACAGCTGTGCGAGGGAACGGCACAGGCATCTCTGCGCCCTGATAAAAAAGCTACATCACTAAATACCACAAACGCCAGCAGGGCAGAGAGACACCTGAAAAAAGTGGGTTACTGTAAATAACTCTTGAAAAACCGTGTACAAAAAATGAATGAGAACAAATATCACAAACGAAAAAAAAAAAAGAAAGGTTAATTATCAGTGAAATAAAAAATTTAAAGTGGGCGGAGGGGCAATCTACCGCACCCACTACACTGACCCCAAAGACAACGATAAAAGTCACAAGAGTACACTGCACCTCAGCACACAGCGACAAGAAAAAAGACAGACACACAGCCTAGCGTTCCACAGCCAAAAACAAAAGCCTACAGCACCCGGTATTCCCAGGCGGTCTCCCATCCAAGTACTAACCGGGCCCGACCCTGCTTAGCTTCCGAGATCAGACGAGATCGGGCGTTCTCAGGGTGGTATGGCCGTAGGCACCCCCTCCCCCGACAACAGCCCTCTCGCCTCCCCGACACCACGCTCCCGCCCCACGCCACAGCCCCAACCACCCACGGGACCCGCGACGCGCGCCCCGCGACAATACCCGACGCACAACCGCCGCCACCCACAACACCACCCGCGACAACCCCCCACGACACCGCACCCGCTGCCCCGACAACGCCCACCACCACCACCCGCCACAACACCCGCACGCGCCCCCACAAAACAACAGCCCCGCTGCCCCGACAAAAGCCCTCTCGCGGACAGGCCGCCACGCTACAGCCCCGCGCTACGCACCCACCCGCCCGCGGCCCGAGGCCCCGGCCACCCCGCATCGGACCCGCCACGCCACCGCCGACCACAGCGACGCCCGCACCTTCCCCGCAAACACCAGCCCTCCTGCCCCGCCGACGGCCCCTCGCCCAACGCCCACCACGCTCCAACCCCGCTGCGCGACCACCCCCCCACGGCCCCCGGCGCCCCGCAACCCCAAGCCATACCCGGCGCACCACCACCACCCGCAGCAACACCCGCACCTTGCCCCCCCAAACACCGCACCCCGGACCCACCAACAGCCCTCGCGCCCAACCGCAACAACGCTCCCAGCCCGCCCCACGGCCCCACCGACCCACGGGGCACGACGCCACGCAAGACGACGGACGCCTGCCCCGCCTCCACCCCCGCAGCAACACACGCACGTTACCCCCCCCAGACACCCCAGACCCTGCCCCGACAACAGCCCTCTCGCCCAACCGCCACCCTCCTCCCACCCCGCCCCGCAGACCCTCCGACCCACGGGCCGGGCCGACACGCAAGCCCCACCTCCCCTGCCCCACCGCAACCCCCGCACCAACGCACGCACGTGGCCCCGCACACTCCTCCCTCCGCAACACCCCAACAACAAAACGGGGCTGCCCCGCACCCCTGAGCCCCGGCAAAGCCTACAGCACCCGGTATTCCCAGGCGGTCTCCCATCCAAGTACTAACCGGGCCCGACCCTGCTTAGCTTCCGAGATCAGACGAGATCGGGCGTTCTCAGGGTGGCATGGCTGCAGGCACCCCTCCCCGACAACAGCCCTCTCGCCTCCCCGACACCACGCTCCCGCCCCACGCCACAGCCCCAACCACCCACGGGACCCGCGACGCGCGCCCGCGACAATACCCGACGCACAACCGCCGCCACCCACAACACCACCCGCGACAACCCCCCACGACACCGCACCCGCTGCCCCGACAACGCCCACCACCACCACCCGCCACAACACCCGCACGCGCCCCACAAAACAACAGCCCCGCTGCCCCGACAAAGCCCTCTCGCGGACAGGCCGCCACGCCACAGCCCCGCGCTACGCACCCACCCGCCCGCGGCCCGAGGCCCCGGCCACCCCGCATCGGACCCGCCACGCCACCGCCGACCACAGCGACGCCCGCACCTTCCCCCGCAAACACCAGCCCTCCTGCCCCGCCGACGGCCCCCTCGCCCAACGCCCACCACGCTCCAACCCCGCGCTGCGCGACCACCCCCCCACGGCCCCCGGCGCCCCGCAACCCCAAGCCATACCCGGCGCACCACCACCACCCGCAGCAACACCCGCACCTTGCCCCCCAAACACCGCACCCCGGACCCACCAACAGCCCTCGCGCCCAACCGCAACAACGCTCCCAGCCCGCCCCACGGCCCCACCGACCCACGGGGCTCGACGCCACGCAAGACGACGAACGCCTGCCCCGCCTCCACCCCCCGCAGCAACACACGCACGTTACCCCCCCCAGACACCCCAGACCCTGCCCCGACAACAGCCCTCTCGCCCAACCGCCACCCTCCTCCCACCCCGCCCCGCCGCCCCTCCGACCCCCGGGCCGGGCCGACACGCAAGCCCCACCTCCCCTGCCCCACCGCAACCCCCGCACCAACGCACGCACGTGGCCCCGCACACTCCTCCCCTCCGCAACACCCCAACAACAAAACGGGGGCTGCCCCCGCACCCCTGAGCCCCGGCAAAGCCTACAGCACCCGGTATTCCCAGGCGGTCTCCCATCCAAGTACTAACCGGGCCCGACCCTGCTTAGCTTCCGAGATCAGACGAGATCGGGCGTTCTCAGGGTGGCATGGCCGTAGGCACCCCCTCCCCCGACAACAGCCCTCTCGCCTCCCCGACACCACGCTCCCGCCCCACGCCACAGCCCCAACCACCCACGGGACCCGCGACGCGCGCCCCGCGACAATACCCGACGCACAACCGCCGCCACCCACAACACCACCCGCGACAACCCCCCACGACACCGCACCCGCTGCCCCGACAACGCCCACCACCACCACCCGCGACAACACCCGCACGCGCCCCACAAAACAACAGCCCCGCTGCCCCGACAAAAGCCCTCTCGCGGACAGGCCGCCACGCCACAGCCCCGCGCTACGCACCCACCCGCCCGCGGCCCGAGGCCCCGGCCACCCCGCATCGGACCCGCCACGCCACCGCCGACCACAGCGACGCCCGCACCTTCCCCCGCAAACACCAGCCCTCCTGCCCCGCCGACGGCCCCCTCGCCCAACGCCCACCACGCTCCAACCCCGCTGCGCGACCACCCCCCCACGGCCCCCGGCGCCCCGCAACCCCAAGCCATACCCGGCGCACCACCACCACCCGCAGCAACACCCGCACCTTGCCCCCCAAACACCGCACCCCGGACCCACCAACAGCCCTCGCGCCCAACCGCAACAACGCTCCCAGCCCGCCCCACGGCCCCACCGACCCACGGGGCACGCACGCCACGCAAGACGACGGACGCCTGCCCCGCCTCCACCCCCGCAGCAACACACGCACGTTACCCCCCCAGACACCCCAGACCCTGCCCCGACAACAGCCCTCTCGCCCAACCGCCACCCTCCTCCCACCCCGCCCCGCAGACCCTCCGACCCACGGGCCGGGCCGACACGCAAGCCCCACCTCCCCTGCCCCACCGCAACCCCCGCACCAACGCACGCACGTGGCCCCGCACACTCCTCCCCTCCGCAACACCCCAACAACAAAACGGGGCTGCCCCCGCACCCCTGAGCCCCGGCAAAGCCTACAGCACCCGGTATTCCCAGGCGGTCTCCCATCCAAGTACTAACCGGGCCCGACCCTGCTTAGCTTCCGAGATCAGACGAGATCGGGCGTTCTCAGGGTGGCATGGCCGTAGGCACCCCCTCCCCCGACAACAGCCCTCTCGCCTCCCCGACACCACGCTCCCGCCCCACGCCACAGCCCCAACCACCCACGGGACCCGCGACGCGCGCCCCGCGACAATACCCGACGCACAACCGCCGCCACCCACAACACCACCCGCGACAACCCCCCACGACACCGCACCCGCTGCCCCGACAACGCCCACCACCACCACCCGCCACAACACCCGCACGCGCCCCACAAAACAACAGCCCCGCTGCCCCGACAAAGCCCTCTCGCGGACAGGCCGCCACGCCACAGCCCCGCGCTACGCACCCACCCGCCCGCGGCCCGAGGCCCCGGCCACCCCGCATCGGACCCGCCACGCCACCGCCGACCACAGCGACGCCCGCACCTTCCCCGCAAACACCAGCCCTCCTGCCCCGCCGACGGCCCCCTCGCCCAACGCCCACCACGCTCCAACCCCGCGCTGCGCGACCACCCCCCCACGGCCCCCGGCGCCCCGCAACCCCAAGCCATACCCGGCGCACCACCACCACCCGCAGCAACACCCGCACCTTGCCCCCCCAAACACCGCACCCCGGACCCACCAACAGCCCTCGCGCCCAACCGCAACAACGCTCCCAGCCCGCCCCACGGCCCCACCGACCCACGGGGCACGACGCCACGCAAGACCACGGACGCCTGCCCCGCCTCCACCCCCGCAGCAACACACGCACGTTACCCCCCCAGACACCCCAGACCCTGCCCCGACAACAGCCCTCTCGCCCAACCGCCACCCTCCTCCCACCCCGCCCCGCAGACCCTCCGCCCCACGGGCCGGGCCGCCACGCAAGCCCCACCTCCCCTGCCCCACCGCAACCCCCGCACCAACGCACGCACGTGGCCCCGCACACTCCTCCCTCCGCAACACCCCAACAACAAAACGGGGCTGCCCCCGCACCCCTGAGCCCCGGCAAAGCCTACAGCACCCGGTATTCCCAGGCGGTCTCCCATCCAAGTACTAACCGGGCCCGACCCTGCTTAGCTTCCGAGATCAGACGAGATCGGGCGTTCTCAGGGTGGCATGGCCGTAGGCACCCCCTCCCCCGACAACAGCCCTCTCGCCTCCCCGACACCACGCTCCCGCCCCACGCCACAGCCCCAACCACCCACGGGACCCGCGACGCGCCCCGCCACAATACCCGCCGCACAACCGCCGCCACCCACAACACCACCCGCGACAACCCCCCACGACACCGCACCCGCTGCCCCGACAACGCCCACCACCACCACCCGCGACAACACCCGCACGCGCCCCACAAAACAACAGCCCCGCTGCCCCGACAAAGCCCTCTCGCGGACAGGCCGCCACGCCACAGCCCCGCGCTACGCACCCACCCGCCCGCGGCCCGAGGCCCCGGCCACCCCGCATCGGACCCGCCACGCCACCGCCGACCACAGCGACGCCCGCACCTTCCCCCGCAAACACCAGCCCTCCTGCCCCGCCGACGGCCCTCGCCCAACGCCCACCACGCTCCAACCCCGCGCTGCGCGACCACCCCCCACGGCCCCCGGCGCCCGCAACCCCAAGCCATACCCGGCGCACCACCACCACCCGCAGCAACACCCGCACCTTGCCCCCAAACACCGCACCCCGGACCCACCAACAGCCCTCGCGCCCAACCGCAACAACGCTCCCAGCCCGCCCCACGGCCCCACCGACCCACGGGGCACGACGCCACGCAAGACGACGGACGCCTGCCCCGCCTCCACCCCCGCAGCAACACACGCACGTTACCCCCCCCCAGACACCCCAGACCCTGCCCCGACAACAGCCCTCTCGCCCAACCGCCACCCTCCTCCCACCCCGCCCCGCAGACCCTCCGACCCGCGGGCCGGGCCGACACGCAAGCCCCACCTCCCCTGCCCCACCGCAACCCCCGCACCAACGCACGCACGTGGCCCCGCACACTCCTCCCTCCGCAACACCCCAACAACAAAACGGGGCTGCCCCCGCACCCCTGAGCCCCGGCAAAGCCTACAGCACCCGGTATTCCCAGGCGGTCTCCCATCCAAGTACTAACCGGGCCCGACCCTGCTTAGCTTCCGAGATCAGACGAGATCGGGCGTTCTCAGGGTGGCATGGCCGTAGGCACCCCTCCCCGACAACAGCCCTCTGCCTCCCTGACACCACGCTCCCGCCCCACGCCACAGCCCCAACCACCCACGGGACCCGCGACGCGCGCGCCCGCGACAATACCCGACGCACAACCGCCGCCACCCACAACACCACCCGCGACAACCCCCCACGACACCGCACCCGCTGCCCCGACAACGCCCACCACCACCACCCGCGACAACACCCGCACGCGCCCCACAAAACAACAGCCCCGCTGCCCCGACAAAGCCCTCTCGCGGACAGGCCGCCACGCCACAGCCCCGCGCTACGCACCCACCCGCCCGCGGCCCGAGGCCCCGGCCACCCCGCATCGGACCCGCCACGCCACCGCCGACCACAGCGACGCCCGCACCTTCCCCCGCAAACACCAGCCCTCCTGCCCCGCCGACGGCCCCCTCGCCCAACGCCCACCACGCTCCAACCCCGCGCTGCGCGACCACCCCCCCACGGCCCCCGGCGCCCCGCAACCCCAAGCCATACCCGGCGCACCACCACCACCCGCAGCAACACCCGCACCTTGCCCCCCCAAACACCGCACCCCGGACCCACCAACAGCCCTCGCGCCCAACCGCAACAACGCTCCCAGCCCGCCCCACGGCCCCACCGACCCACGGGGCACGACGCCACGCAAGACGACGGACGCCTGCCCCGCCTCCACCCCCGCAGCAACACACGCACGTTACCCCCCCCCCCCAGACACCCCAGACCCTGCCCCGACAACAGCCCTCTCGCCCAACCGCCACCCTCCTCCCACCCCGCCCCGCAGACCCTCCGACCCACGGGCCGGGCCGACACGCAAGCCCCACCTCCCCTGCCCCACCGCAACCCCCGCACCAACGCACGCACGTGGCCCCGCACACTCCTCCCTCCGCAACACCCCAACAACAAAACGGGGGCTGCCCCCGCACCCCTGAGCCCCGGCAAAAGCCTACAGCACCCGGTATTCCCAGGCGGTCTCCCATCCAAGTACTAACCGGGCCCGACCCTGCTTAGCTTCCGAGATCAGACGAGATCGGGCGTTCTCAGGGTGGCATGGCCGTAGGCACCCCCTCCCCCGACAACAGCCCTCTCGCCTCCCCGACACCACGCTCCCGCCCCACGCCACAGCCCCAACCACCCACGGGACCCGCGACGCGCGCCCGCGACAATACCCGACGCACAACCGCCGCCACCCACAACACCACCCGCGACAACCCCCCACGACACCGCACCCGCTGCCCCGACAACGCCCACCACCACCACCCGCGACAACACCCGCACGCGCCCCACAAAACAACAGCCCCGCTGCCCCGACAAAGCCCTCTCGCGGACAGGCCGCCACGCCACAGCCCCGCGCTACGCACCCACCCGCCCGCGGCCCGAGGCCCCGGCCACCCCGCATCGGACCCGCCACGCCACCGCCGACCACAGCGACGCCCGCACCTTCCCCGCAAACACCAGCTCCTCCTGCCCCGCCGACGGCCCCTCGCCCAACGCCCACCACGCTCCAACCCCGCTGCGCGACCACCCCCCCACGGCCCCCGGCGCCCCGCAACCCCAAGCCATACCCGGCGCACCACCACCACCCGCAGCAACACCCGCACCTTGCCCCCCCAAACACCGCACCCCGGACCCACCAACAGCCCTCGCGCCCAACCGCAACAACGCTCCCAGCCCGCCCCACGGCCCCACCGACCCACGGGGCACGACGCCACGCAAGACCACGGACGCCTGCCCCGCCTCCACCCCCGCAGCAACACACGCACGTTACCCCCCCAGACACCCCAGACCCTGCCCCGACAACAGCCCTCTCGCCCAACCGCCACCCTCCTCCCACCCCCCCCCGCAGACCCTCCGACCCACGGGCCGGGCCGACACGCAAGCCCCACCTCCCCTGCCCCACCGCAACCCCCCGCACCAACGCACGCACGTGGCCCCGCACACTCCTCCCCTCCGCAACACCCCAACAACAAAACGGGGGCTGCCCCCGCACCCCTGAGCCCCGGCAAAGCCTACAGCACCCGGTATTCCCAGGCGGTCTCCCATCCAAGTACTAACCGGGCCCGACCCTGCTTAGCTTCCGAGATCAGACGAGATCGGGCGTTCTCAGGGTGGCATGGCTGCAGGCACCCCCTCCCCGACAACAGCCCTCTCGCCTCCCCGACACCACGCTCCCGCCCCACGCCACAGCCCCAACCACCCACGGGACCCGCGACGCGCGCCCGCGACAATACCCGACGCACAACCGCCGCCACCCACAACACCACCCGCGACAACCCCCCACGACACCGCACCCGCTGCCCCGACAACGCCCACCACCACCACCCGCCACAACACCCGCACGCGCCCCACAAAACAACAGCCCCGCTGCCCCGACAAAGCCCTCTCGCGGACAGGCCGCCACGCTACAGCCCCGCGCTACGCACTCCACTCCGCCCGCGGCCCGAGGCCCCGGCCACCCCGCATCGGACCCGCCACGCCACCGCCGACCACAGCGACGCCCGCACCTTCCCCGCAAACACCAGCCCTCCTGCCCCGCCGACGGCCCCTCGCCCAACGCCCACCACGCTCCAACCCCCCGCTGCGCGACCACCCCCCACGGCCCCGGCGCCCCGCAACCCCAAGCCATACCCGGCGCACCACCACCACCCGCAGCAACACCCGCACCTTGCCCCCCCAAACACCGCACCCCCGGACCCACCAACAGCCCTCGCGCCCAACCGCAACAACGCTCCCAGCCCGCCCCACGGCCCCACCGACCCACGGGGCACGCACGCCACGCAAGACCACGGACGCCTGCCCCGCCTCCACCCCCGCAGCAACACACGCACGTTACCCCCCCAGACACCCCAGACCCTGCCCCGACAACAGCCCTCTCGCCCAACCGCCACCCTCCTCCCACCCCGCCCCGCAGACCCTCCGACCCACGGGCCGGGCCGACACGCAAGCCCCACCTCCCCTGCCCCACCGCAACCCCCGCACCAACGCACGCACGTGGCCCCGCACACTCCTCCCCTCCGCAACACCCCAACAACAAAACGGGGGCTGCCCCCGCACCCCTGAGCCCCGGCAAAGCCTACAGCACCCGGTATTCCCAGGCGGTCTCCCATCCAAGTACTAACCGGGCCCGACCCTGCTTAGCTTCCGAGATCAGACGAGATCGGGCGTTCTCAGGGTGGCATGGCCGTAGGCACCCCCTCCCCGACAACAGCCCTCTCGCCTCCCTGACACCACGCTCCCGCCCCACGCCACAGCCCCAACCACCCACGGGACCCGCGACGCGCGCCCCGCGACAATACCCGACGCACAACCGCCGCCACCCACAACACCACCCGCGACAACCCCCCACGACACCGCACCCGCTGCCCCGACAACGCCCACCACCACCACCCGCGACAACACCCGCACGCGCCCCACAAAACAACAGCCCCGCTGCCCCGACAAAGCCCTCTCGCGGACAGGCCGCCACGCCACAGCCCCGCGCTACGCACCCACCCGCCCGCGGCCCGAGGCCCCGGCCACCCCGCATCGGACCCGCCACGCCACCGCCGACCACAGCGACGCCCGCACCTTCCCCCGCAAACACCAGCCCTCCTGCCCCGCCGACGGCCCCCTCGCCCAACGCCCACCACGCTCCAACCCCGCTGCGCGACCACCCCCCCACGGCCCCCGGCGCCCCGCAACCCCAAGCCATACCCGGCGCACCACCACCACCCGCAGCAACACCCGCACCTTGCCCCCCAAACACCGCACCCCGGACCCACCAACAGCCCTCGCGCCCAACCGCAACAACGCTCCCAGCCCGCCCCACGGCCCCACCGACCCACGGGGCACGCACGCCACGCAAGACCACGGACGCCTGCCCCGCCTCCACCCCCGCAGCAACACACGCACGTTACCCCCCCCCAGACACCCCAGACCCTGCCCCGACAACAGCCCTCTCGCCCAACCGCCACCCTCCTCCCACCCCGCCCCGCAGACCCTCCGACCCACGGGCCGGGCCGACACGCAAGCCCCACCTCCCCTGCCCCACCGCAACCCCCGCACCAACGCACGCACGTGGCCCCCCACACTCCTCCCCCCCCCCACACCCCCACAACAAAACGGGGCTGCCCCCGCACCCCTGAGCCCCGGCAAAGCCTACAGCACCCGGTATTCCCAGGCGGTCTCCCATCCAAGTACTAACCGGGCCCGACCCTGCTTAGCTTCCGAGATCAGACGAGATCGGGCGTTCTCAGGGTGGCATGGCCGTAGGCACCCCCTCCCCGACAACAGCCCTCTCGCCTCCCCGACACCACGCTCCCGCCCCACGCCACAGCCCCAACCACCCACGGGACCCGCGACGCGCGCCCCGCGACAATACCCGACGCACAACCGCCGCCACCCACAACACCACCCGCGACAACCCCCCACGACACCGCACCCGCTGCCCCGACAACGCCCACCACCACCACCCGCCACAACACGCGCACGCGCCCCACAAAACAACAGCCCCGCTGCCCCGACAAAGCCCTCTCGCGGACAGGCCGCCACGCCACAGCCCCGCGCTACGCACCCACCCGCCCGCGGCCCGAGGCCCCGGCCACCCCGCATCGGACCCGCCACGCCACCGCCGACCACAGCGACGCCCGCACCTTCCCCGCAAACACCAGCCCTCCTGCCCCGCCGACGGCCCCTCGCCCAACGCCCACCACGCTCCAACCCCGCGCTGCGCGACCACCCCCCACGGCCCCCGGCGCCCGCAACCCCAAGCCATACCCGGCGCACCACCACCACCCGCAGCAACACCCGCACCTTGCCCCCCAAACACCGCACCCCGGACCCACCAACAGCCCTCGCGCCCAACCGCAACAACGCTCCCAGCCCGCCCCACGGCCCCACCGACCCACGGGGCACGACGCCACGCAAGACCACGGACGCCTGCCCCGCCTCCACCCCCGCAGCAACACACGCACGTTACCCCCCCCAGACACCCCAGACCCTGCCCCGACAACAGCCCTCTCGCCCAACCGCCACCCTCCTCCCACCCCGCCCCGCAGACCCTCCGACCCACGGGCCGGGCCGACACGCAAGCCCCACCTCCCCTGCCCCACCGCAACCCCCGCACCAACGCACGCACGTGGCCCCGCACACTCCTCCCTCCGCAACACCCCAACAACAAAACGGGGCTGCCCCGCACCCCTGAGCCCCGGCAAAAGCCTACAGCACCCGGTATTCCCAGGCGGTCTCCCATCCAAGTACTAACCGGGCCCGACCCTGCTTAGCTTCCGAGATCAGACGAGATCGGGCGTTCTCAGGGTGGCATGGCCGTAGGCACCCCCTCCCCGACAACAGCCCTCTCGCCTCCCCGACACCACGCTCCCGCCCCACGCCACAGCCCCAACCACCCACGGGACCCGCGACGCGCGCCCCGCGACAATACCCGACGCACAACCGCCGCCACCCACAACACCACCCGCGACAACCCCCCACGACACCGCACCCGCTGCCCCGACAACGCCCACCACCACCACCCGCCACAACACCCGCACGCGCCCCACAAAACAACAGCCCCGCTGCCCCGACAAAGCCCTCTCGCGGACAGGCCGCCACGCCACAGCCCCGCGCTACGCACCCACCCGCCCGCGGCCCGAGGCCCCGGCCACCCCGCATCGGACCCGCCACGCCACCGCCGACCACAGCGACGCCCGCACCTTCCCCGCAAACACCAGCCCTCCTGCCCCGCCGACGGCCCCTCGCCCAACGCCCACCACGCTCCAACCCCGCGCTGCGCGACCACCCCCCACGGCCCCCGGCGCCCGCAACCCCAAGCCATACCCGGCGCACCACCACCACCCGCAGCAACACCCGCACCTTGCCCCCCCAAACACCGCACCCCGGACCCACCAACAGCCCTCGCGCCCAACCGCAACAACGCTCCCAGCCCGCCCCACGGCCCCACCGACCCACGGGGCACGCACGCCACGCAAGACCACGGACGCCTGCCCCGCCTCCACCCCCGCAGCAACACACGCACGTTACCCCCCCCCCCAGACACCCCAGACCCTGCCCCGACAACAGCCCTCTCGCCCAACCGCCACCCTCCTCCCACCCCGCCCCGCAGACCCTCCGACCCACGGGCCGGGCCGACACGCAAGCCCCACCTCCCCTGCCCCACCGCAACCCCCGCACCAACGCACGCACGTGGCCCCGCACACTCCTCCCCTCCGCAACACCCCAACAACAAAACGGGGCTGCCCCCGCACCCCTGAGCCCCGGCAAAGCCTACAGCACCCGGTATTCCCAGGCGGTCTCCCATCCAAGTACTAACCGGGCCCGACCCTGCTTAGCTTCCGAGATCAGACGAGATCGGGCGTTCTCAGGGTGGCATGGCCGTAGGCACCCCTCCCCGACAACAGCCCTCTGCCTCCCTGACACCACGCTCCCGCCCCACGCCACAGCCCCAACCACCCACGGGACCCGCGACGCGCGCCCGCGACAATACCCGACGCACAACCGCCGCCACCCACAACACCACCCGCGACAACCCCCCACGACACCGCACCCGCTGCCCCGACAACGCCCACCACCACCACCCGCGACAACACCCGCACGCGCCCCACAAAACAACAGCCCCGCTGCCCCGACAAAGCCCTCTCGCGGACAGGCCGCCACGCCACAGCCCCGCGCTACGCACCCACCCGCCCGCGGCCCGAGGCCCCGGCCACCCCGCATCGGACCCGCCACGCCACCGCCGACCACAGCGACGCCCGCACCTTCCCCGCAAACACCAGCTCCTCCTGCCCCGCCGACGGCCCCTCGCCCAACGCCCACCACGCTCCAACCCCGCGCTGCGCGACCACCCCCCCACGGCCCCCGGCGCCCCGCAACCCCAAGCCATACCCGGCGCACCACCACCACCCGCAGCAACACCCGCACCTTGCCCCCCAAACACCGCACCCCGGACCCACCAACAGCCCTCGCGCCCAACCGCAACAACGCTCCCAGCCCGCCCCACGGCCCCACCGACCCACGGGGCACGACGCCACGCAAGACCACGGACGCCTGCCCCGCCTCCACCCCCGCAGCAACACACGCACGTTACCCCCCCCCCCAGACACCCCAGACCCTGCCCCGACAACAGCCCTCTCGCCCAACCGCCACCCTCCTCCCACCCCGCCCCGCAGACCCTCCGCCCCGCGGGCCGGGCCGACACCCAAGCCCCACCTCCCCTGCCCCACCGCAACCCCCGCACCAACGCACGCACGTGGCCCCGCACACTCCTCCCCTCCGCAACACCCCAACAACAAAACGGGGGCTGCCCCCGCACCCCTGAGCCCCGGCAAAAGCCTACAGCACCCGGTATTCCCAGGCGGTCTCCCATCCAAGTACTAACCGGGCCCGACCCTGCTTAGCTTCCGAGATCAGACGAGATCGGGCGTTCTCAGGGTGGCATGGCTGCAGGCACCCCCTCCCCGACAACAGCCCTCTCGCCTCCCTGACACCACGCTCCCGCCCCACGCCACAGCCCCAACCACCCACGGGACCCGCGACGCGCGCCCGCGACAATACCCGACGCACAACCGCCGCCACCCACAACACCACCCGCGACAACCCCCCACGACACCGCACCCGCTGCCCCGACAACGCCCACCACCACCACCCGCCACAACACCCGCACGCGCCCCACAAAACAACAGCCCCGCTGCCCCGACAAAGCCCTCTCGCGGACAGGCCGCCACGCCACAGCCCCGCGCTACGCACCCACCCGCCCGCGGCCCGAGGCCCCGGCCACCCCGCATCGGACCCGCCACGCCACCGCCGACCACAGCGACGCCCGCACCTTCCCCCGCAAACACCAGCTCCTCCTGCCCCGCCGACGGCCCCTCGCCCAACGCCCACCACGCTCCAACCCCGCGCTGCGCGACCACCCCCCACGGCCCCCGGCGCCCGCAACCCCAAGCCATACCCGGCGCACCACCACCACCCGCAGCAACACCCGCACCTTGCCCCCCAAACACCGCACCCCGGACCCACCAACAGCCCTCGCGCCCAACCGCAACAACGCTCCCAGCCCGCCCCACGGCCCCACCGACCCACGGGGCACGACGCCACGCAAGACCACGGACGCCTGCCCCGCCTCCACCCCCGCAGCAACACACGCACGTTACCCCCCCCCCCCAGACACCCCAGACCCTGCCCCGACAACAGCCCTCTCGCCCAACCGCCACCCTCCTCCCACCCCGCCCCGCAGACCCTCCGACCCGCGGGCCGGGCCGACACGCAAGCCCCACCTCCCCTGCCCCACCGCAACCCCCCGCACCAACGCACGCACGTGGCCCCGCACACTCCTCCCCTCCGCAACACCCCAACAACAAAACGGGGGCTGCCCCCGCACCCCTGAGCCCCGGCAAAAGCCTACAGCACCCGGTATTCCCAGGCGGTCTCCCATCCAAGTACTAACCGGGCCCGACCCTGCTTAGCTTCCGAGATCAGACGAGATCGGGCGTTCTCAGGGTGGCATGGCCGTAGGCACCCCCTCCCCCGACAACAGCCCTCTCGCCTCCCCGACACCACGCTCCCGCCCCACGCCACAGCCCCAACCACCCACGGGACCCGCGACGCGCCCCGCGACAATACCCGACGCACAACCGCCGCCACCCACAACACCACCCGCGACAACCCCCCACGACACCGCACCCGCTGCCCCGACAACGCCCACCACCACCACCCGCCACAACACCCGCACGCGCCCCACAAAACAACAGCCCCGCTGCCCCGACAAAGCCCTCTCGCGGACAGGCCGCCACGCCACAGCCCCGCGCTACGCACTCCACCCGCCCGCGGCCCGAGGCCCGGCCACCCCGCATCGGACCCGCCACGCCACCGCCGACCACAGCGACGCCCGCACCTTCCCCGCAAACACCAGCCCTCCTGCCCCGCCGACGGCCCCTCGCCCAACGCCCACCACGCTCCAACCCCGCGCTGCGCGACCACCCCCCACGGCCCCCGGCGCCCGCAACCCCAAGCCATACCCGGCGCACCACCACCACCCGCAGCAACACCCGCACCTTGCCCCCAAACACCGCACCCCGGACCCACCAACAGCCCTCGCGCCCAACCGCAACAACGCTCCCAGCCCGCCCCACGGCCCCACCGACCCACGGGGCACGCACGCCACGCAAGACCACGGACGCCTGCCCCGCCTCCACCCCCGCAGCAACACACGCACGTTACCCCCCCCCAGACACCCCAGACCCTGCCCCGACAACAGCCCTCTCGCCCAACCGCCACCCTCCTCCCACCCCGCCCCGCAGACCCTCCGACCCGCGGGCCGGGCCGACACGCAAGACCCACCTCCCCTGCCCCACCGCAACCCCCGCACCAACGCACGCACGTGGCCCCGCACACTCCTCCCCTCCGCAACACCCCAACAACAAAACGGGGCTGCCCCCGCACCCCTGAGCCCCGGCAAAGCCTACAGCACCCGGTATTCCCAGGCGGTCTCCCATCCAAGTACTAACCGGGCCCGACCCTGCTTAGCTTCCGAGATCAGACGAGATCGGGCGTTCTCAGGGTGGCATGGCTGCAGGCACCCCTCCCCGACAACAGCCCTCTCGCCTCCCCGACACCACGCTCCCGCCCCACGCCACAGCCCCAACCACCCACGGGACCCGCGACGCGCGCCCGCGACAATACCCGACGCACAACCGCCGCCACCCACAACACCACCCGCGACAACCCCCCACGACACCGCACCCGCTGCCCCGACAACGCCCACCACCACCACCCGCGACAACACCCGCACGCGCCCCACAAAACAACAGCCCCGCTGCCCCGACAAAGCCCTCTCGCGGACAGGCCGCCACGCCACAGCCCCGCGCTACGCACCCACCCGCCCGCGGCCCGAGGCCCCGGCCACCCCGCATCGGACCCGCCACGCCACCGCCGACCACAGCGACGCCCGCACCTTCCCCCGCAAACACCAGCTCCTCCTGCCCCGCCGACGGCCCCTCGCCCAACGCCCACCACGCTCCAACCCCGCGCTGCGCGACCACCCCCCCACGGCCCCCGGCGCCCCGCAACCCCAAGCCATACCCGGCGCACCACCACCACCCGCAGCAACACCCGCACCTTGCCCCCCAAACACCGCACCCCGGACCCACCAACAGCCCTCGCGCCCAACCGCAACAACGCTCCCAGCCCGCCCCACGGCCCCACCGACCCACGGGGCACGACGCCACGCAAGACCACGGACGCCTGCCCCGCCTCCACCCCCGCAGCAACACACGCACGTTACCCCCCCAGACACCCCAGACCCTGCCCCGACAACAGCCCTCTCGCCCAACCGCCACCCTCCTCCCACCCCGCCCCGCAGACCCTCCGACCCACGGGCCGGGCCGACACGCAAGCCCCACCTCCCCTGCCCCACCGCAACCCCCGCACCAACGCACGCACGTGGCCCCGCACACTCCTCCCCTCCGCACCACCCCAACAACAAAACGGGGGCTGCCCCCGCACCCCTGAGCCCCGGCAAAGCCTACAGCACCCGGTATTCCCAGGCGGTCTCCCATCCAAGTACTAACCGGGCCCGACCCTGCTTAGCTTCCGAGATCAGACGAGATCGGGCGTTCTCAGGGTGGCATGGCTGCAGGCACCCCTCCCCCGACAACAGCCCTCTCGCCTCCCCGACACCACGCTCCCGCCCCACGCCACAGCCCCAACCACCCACGGGACCCGCGACGCGCGCCCCGCGACAATACCCGACGCACAACCGCCGCCACCCACAACACCACCCGCGACAACCCCCCACGACACCGCACCCGCTGCCCCGACAACGCCCACCACCACCACCCGCCACAACACCCGCACGCGCCCCACAAAACAACAGCCCCGCTGCCCCGACAAAGCCCTCTCGCGGACAGGCCGCCACGCCACAGCCCCGCGCTACGCACCCACCCGCCCGCGGCCCGAGGCCCCGGCCACCCCGCATCGGACCCGCCACGCCACCGCCGACCACAGCGACGCCCGCACCTTCCCCCGCAAACACCAGCCCTCCTGCCCCGCCGACGGCCCCCTCGCCCAACGCCCACCACGCTCCAACCCCGCTGCGCGACCACCCCCCACGGCCCCCGGCGCCCCGCAACCCCAAGCCATACCCGGCGCACCACCACCACCCGCAGCAACACCCGCACCTTGCCCCCCAAACACCGCACCCCGGACCCACCAACAGCCCTCGCGCCCAACCGCAACAACGCTCCCAGCCCGCCCCTCGGCCCCGCCGACCCACGGGGCACGACGCCACGCAAGACCACGGACGCCTGCCCCGCCTCCACCCCCGCAGCAACACACGCACGTTACCCCCCCAGACACCCCAGACCCTGCCCCGACAACAGCCCTCTCGCCCAACCGCCACCCTCCTCCCACCCCGCCCCGCAGACCCTCCGACCCACGGGCCGGGCCGACACGCAAGCCCCACCTCCCCTGCCCCACCGCAACCCCCGCACCAACGCACGCACGTGGCCCCGCACACTCCTCCCTCCGCAACACCCCAACAACAAAACGGGGGCTGCCCCCGCACCCCTGAGCCCCGGCAAAAGCCTACAGCACCCGGTATTCCCAGGCGGTCTCCCATCCAAGTACTAACCGGGCCCGACCCTGCTTAGCTTCCGAGATCAGACGAGATCGGGCGTTCTCAGGGTGGCATGGCCGTAGGCACCCCTCCCCGACAACAGCCCTCTCGCCTCCCCGACACCACGCTCCCGCCCCACGCCACAGCCCCAACCACCCACGGGACCCGCGACGCGCGCCCGCGACAATACCCGACGCACAACCGCCGCCAGCCACAACACCACCCGCGACAACCCGCCACGACACCGCACCCGCTGCCCCGACCACGCCCACCACCACCACCCGCCACAACACCCGCACGCGCCCCACAAAACAACAGCCCCGCTGCCCCGACAAAAGCCCTCTCGCGGACAGGCCGCCACGCTACAGCCCCGCGCTACGCACCCACCCCCCCCCCGCCCCCCGCCCCGGCCACCCCGCATCGGACCCGCCACACCACCGCCGACCACAGCGACGCCCGCACCT
>NW_027328506.1:0-18000 GCF_034638445.1 Ciconia boyciana
CTGCTCGATCTCCTGGCGGATGTTTTCAAAACACCGCACCACAACAGGCTTCTGGGAAGAGGAGCCAGACAACGGCACTGAGCCTGACACAGCCCCAGCCGCCGCAGCTGGGGGACACGGGCAGAAGAGGGGACACTGACCTGCACGCTGAGCTGCTCCATCGTTTCCTGCAGCTCATCCTGCTTCTTCCCCTGCGTGGGGAAAGGAGAGGTCAGGGGCTCAGGTCTTGCAGCCCCAGCCCCCGGGGACAACACTCCACACCTACCAGACGCTGCAGCAGCTCCTTCTGCTTTTGGACTCTGCAGAACACCTCGCCAGGCGCTCCCGGAGCACGCAGAGCTCTTCCTTCAACTCTTCCGTCCGCATGGCTGCACCTGGGGTGGGCAGCCAGCAGGGTGTGAGGGGCACAGCCACGGGCACTTGTCAGGCACGGACACTCGCGGAGATGCTGCCCTACCCTGGCACACGACCGCACACGGACACGCGGGTGCACTCAGGGGAAGGCACCCCTGCACGGCTGCGCACAGGCACGCCACCCTGCTCACCTGCAGCTGTGCCCAGCACCGCGGGTGCTGGCACAGGTACAGCCATACGCCCACGGGGACAGCCATGCACCCCCTTGTGCTCCCCAAGCACGGGCGCACCCGCTCTCTCTCACGCACGGAACACGGCCACGCACTTGCAGAGTCAGGGACGCCCAGGGCTGGCACGGGAGCCTCCCCGCAGAGAGGGGCACCGTCAGCCAACTGCACTGACGCGCCTGCACCCCCCGCAGCCGGCAGCCCTGTGCGCACGCACGCGCGCACCAGTCCTGTGCCCGGCTTGGCCTGTGCCAGCTGGGTGCCCAGGACTTGGCTGGAGGTGGGGGGCCCCAGGGACCGCTGAGGAGAGAAGGAGCTCGGCCGCCGCTGCTGTGCCGGGCACCCGCGGGGCCCCTCCTGCTGGCGGGGCTGCCCTGCCCTGGGGCCTCTGCGACACCTCCAGCGTCACGATCCTGCCCTGTCAGGTCACAACACCCCCCGCCCCCGGGACCCCCTTCCTTTTGGTCCCCCGCCAGCCCCAGCAGCGTAGCCGACCTCCCCACCTGGCCCTGCCTCGGCCCAGGCTACTGCCTTCCCCCCACCCCACCGCTCGCAGCCACACACAGACCCCCGCCGCCCCTTGCCCAGCCGTGGCTCGCGGGGACTGTGGGGATACTCTGCCCTCACCCTCCTCTCCCCCGTCAGGGGCCTTCGGCTGCACAGCGGACGCAGGACAGCTCCTTGGCGAGTCCTCTCCAAACTCCTGCCCAGCAGCACCGAGCTTCTCCTCCAGATGCTCCCCCGCCTCCGGGAGCAGCCCCCTTTATACCCGCTGGCGCCAAGAGGTGACGTGGGGCCCAGCCACGGCCACCGGGGAAACAGGCCATCACTCTCAGCACCCACTCCTAGTGCACGGGCAGGAGTGACCGTGGGCGCCGCGTGTCAGCGTCTCCCTGCGGGGTATGCCTGTCCCGCAGAGTCCAGCTGCGGCAGCTCCTGGCCCCAAGTCCAAGCAGGAGCCAGGCTGCGCACGGACTCCCAGCAGGCACATGCAGGTGCTCACACGCACGCCTGCACCATGGATGTGCGCAGACGGACACACCGCGTGGGCTCCAACACAGGGCTCACGCA
Source organism: Ciconia boyciana (assembly GCF_034638445.1). Lineage (NCBI taxonomy): Eukaryota > Metazoa > Chordata > Aves > Ciconiiformes > Ciconiidae > Ciconia > Ciconia boyciana. The sequence continues at coordinate 1,653 of NW_027328506.1, forward strand.
TCCAGCCCCGCGCTTGCAGGCTCCCGAGAGGAATGGCGTCCCTCTCTTGGTCAGAGAGCCGCGGCTGCCGGCACGCGGGGGGACACCAGGAGGAAGGGGTGGGGGCACGCGGCAGGCAGGCAGTGACCCACGAGCTTCAGCTGTGGCCCCTCGGCGGCTGCGTGCAGGCGGTGCCGCACGCAGGAGTTGGCAGCCCGCGTCACTCTGGCCTCCATCCGGCAGGGCCTTTCCCCTTGCAGCAAGACCTGCGAGTGGCTGGAGAAGCTGGCAGGGAGCAGCCGGGGCTGTGCCGGCCTGTGGCTGTGGGGTCGGCAGGGACAGGGCCTTGGGGACAGGGCCACCGGCTATGAGATTGCTGGAATGTGCCCCGTGGGATGGGGGGGCAACTGGCAAGGGGGCCATGGGAATAGCACCGCTGGGGATGGGGACAGGGGGCCACGGGGCTGTGGGGCCACCAGGGTCCTCCCCAGCCCTCCATTCCCACCTCGGGGGCTGTCTCCGTACCCCCGATTTACCCCAATAAACCGCTCAGCTCAAAGTCCATCCGTGTGGGCATCTCCTTCGGGCGCTGGGGCACGAGCGGGGCCCAGCCCCCGGCTGTTAAACGCGCCTTGTCACGGTGCAGAACCCCCCACCCCCCCGCAGCCTCCTCGTCGCACTAACGCCAATCGCTCTGTGGGAAAGCTGCCACCCACGGGGGGACGTCTCCCTGTCGCCACCCGTGGGGCGGGGGTGGGGTGTGCGTGGGGGGAGGGGGATGCCCCGGGGGGGGGGGGGACGGCCGGGGGCAGGGGCGCGTGGCCCCCCCAGGCTGGCGGAGATGACTGTTGCTGGTACCGGGGCATGGGAAGGGGGGGAACCTCGTTTTGGTGCGGGAGAACCTCGCGCTAAACTAACCCCGAGTGGATCCGGGCGTGGGGCCGCGACACCCCCAAGCCTGAGGTAATGGGGGCAGCGGGACCCCCCGGCTTGGGGAGCGGGCACTGGGGCTGGACCCCCCGGCTGCATCCCCTAGCGCCAATCCTGTCCCCCCAGCGCAGGGGCTTCCCTGGGGTGGGGGCCCCACTGGCAACGGCGGGTTTGAGCCCTGCGGGCAGTTGCCGGGCCATGATCTTGTCGGGATGACGGAGCCGTGGCGGGACGGCTGCCGGGGCCGGGGGACGCAGGAGGGGGCCAAGGCTGAGGCACTGCCGGCCGCCTTTGCCTCCGTCTCTGCCGGCCCGCCCGGCCTTCAGGGGTCCCGGCTCACAGAGGCGGGGGAAAGGCTGGAGCAAGGCAGCCGGACCCTTGGCGGAAGAGGATCAGGGCAGGGAATCCTTCAGGAAACCGGACGTAGCCAAGTGTTTGGGGAGCTGGGGGGTACTGGGGACTGTCTGGGGGGGAACGGGCGTCTCTGGGGGTGTTGGGAGTAGCCGGGGTATTTGGGGCGATTGTGGGAACGAGGGTACCCGTAAGGGCCCAGGGCGTTTGGAGGTGTCGGGGATGGGGCGGTAAGTGGGGTGTCTGGGGACAGCAGGGGTGCCCAGAAGGGATGCGAAGTCTTTGGGGAGAGGGGGGGGCGTGGGGGCAGGTAGCTGCCGCGGGCGTCTGTGGGCTGAGGCGGTGCCTGAGGCTGTTTGGGGCAGTTGTGGGGCTATTGCTCACAAACAGACAACAGCTGGGGAGAGCTAGGGTGCCTGGGGATGACCGCGGGAAGCTCGAGGGGTAAGGCCTCGTCAGGGCTGTGTTCGGGATGGGGGCACTGGCACCCTTCCTTGCCCCCGTCCCGCAGGTGTCCTGCACAGCGGGCCTGGCACCCTGGCAACGCAATGGCTCCTCACCCCACAGGCGCCCCTGCAGTGCCACATGCCCCCAAGGGTGCTGCGTCCCAGCGACACACGCCTGTGGCTGGAGAGCTTGCCTGACATAGAAGCGCACATCACGGGGCTGCAGAAGTGAAAGCACCGCGAAACCCTCCCGCAGGCATCCCTGCCCCCCGGGCCCCGCAATACCCTGCAAATCCCTTTGTCCCCCTGCAAATCCCTTTCTCCCCCACCAGGGACCAGCCCCTGCTGATACATACCCTGGCTCTGCCCCTCCTGTGCAGCATGGGGGGGTGGAGGCACCCTCCTCACTCCTCATTCCCACCCCGGGGCTTTCTGTACCACCCCGTAACTGCATTAACCCCAATAAAGGGCCTGGCTCGAAGTGTGTTCGGGGACTGGCACGCGGGACAAGACCCTCTCCTTGCGCCCCGACAAACACGCCCCAGCACGTGGAGGTGGAGATAGAAAAGGCTTTATTGGGGGGCTGTCAAAAGGGCAGCAGCCCCTCGCTGGCCACAGGGAGGATCTTTCCCAGCGTATATGCCAGGTTGGTGTAGGTCTCCTCAGGCAGCAAACGCAACAGCAGGCGGTAGAAGAACTCGGGGTCGTACGAGTGGGCGTAGAGCACCGCAGCAGCCAGAGCGAAGCCGGCGGCCAGCTGCAGACTCACCAAGAGCAGGACGAGTGTCCTGTGGGGCAGAAGAGGGATGTGAGACCGGGCAGGGTGGATGCATCCCAACCCCATCTTGCCTGTGGGCTGCAGGGGGCCATGCTGGGAGCCCCACGGGCTGCCTCCCCAGCCCTTTCTCATTGCTCCCTCAGGCAGGGTGGGCCATGAGACTCCGCAAGCCCGGGAAAACACCCTGGCCCAGGGAAAAGCGACACTGAGCACTTTCCAGCTGCAAAGCCCACAGCCCGCCAGCAGCTGCCCAGCAGCCTGGACTTGTGAGCCCCGCTGGCTGGAGCAGGTGTCCGGCCCATGCCACCCACTGCCTGGAGGCGGGCCCCAGGGCACAGGGGACCCAGTGGGAACACTCACTGCAGCCAATACATGGAGCCGCGTCTCCTCGACAGCATGTCGCGCTCCTGCAGGTCAACACAGAGCAAGGACGCTTGTCAAGCACTGCCGCGCAGTCGGGACAGCTGGAGTTGCACGGTGCCCCGGCCTCCGCCTCGCGCGGGAGCGTAGCCCATGCGTGGCTGTGACCTCCATGGACCCCTCTCCCCAGGGAGACCCACGCTGGCCGCGGCAGGGGCTGGCACAGGCTCTCCCCCCTTACCAGCTGCGCTTCCACCACCTCCGGCAGCCCAGACCCCGGCGCCTCTGCCACCTTCTTCCTCTGCTGCTGCCTGCAGGCAACAGGGCTTGGTTGGACGAGTTACAGACCTCCATGGCCACGCGAGGGGTCCCCTTCCAACCATACACCACCCCAGGCAGGGATTGGACTCCCCTGTCACACCGCGTGCTGCACAGTCCCCCCACCCCGTTGCCTGGCACCAGCCTTGCCTGGCACCGGCATTGGCAGCCCCATCGCTCCGGGTGCTGCAGAGACCCCCTGGACACCCGTGTGGGGCGAGGGGCCCAACTCACCAGAGCTCTTCCTCCACACACGCCTCTTCAAGTTTCTTTATTTCCTGACGCAGCACCTGGCAGAAGGAAGGGTCCGAGTCCCTCAGCCCGCTGCGGCCCTCCTCCAACCCCCCCACGCCAGGGCCCGTGGGCACCCAGCCGTTTTCCTCCAGCCCTTTCAGCACTACCTCATTCGCCTGCTTAGCCTCCCGCCAACAGGCCCTCAGGTGGGCATAGTACTTTTCCAGCTGCAAAACAACGGGCGTAGCATGCGGGCAGCTGGGCTGGGACCTGGGCACCCTCGCCTCTCTCCAGCCCCAGGGCCATGCCCGCTCGCTACCCCACTGCCCCAGGGCACTGGGAGACTGGGCGACCCACAAGGCCAGGCATAGGGAAGCGATGGATGCCCCCATATTCTGGGGAAACGTCCTCCCCATATTCTGGGGAAAACGTCCTCCCCGCTCATGCTTCTGCCCACAGCCGCTGGGCAACCGGCGCTAGCTGACCCTCCTTGATGAGCAGGGGCTTGGACAAGACAGGATGACCTCCAGAAGTCCCTTCAAACCTCTCAGCCCCGGCCAACTCAGCTCTGGGACACGGGCAGAGGAGAGGACACCAACCTTGCTGTTGAGCTTCTGTATGGCATCACACAGATCCTGGCGGTTCTCCTGCATGCGGCAAGGAGAGCAGGGGCTCAGGGTCTGCAGCCCCAGCCCCCATGGACCAGGAGCCGCTCCACACCTACCGTACGCTGCAGTGGCTCCTTCCTGCTTACCATTTGTGCGGAGCTCTGCACAGAATCTCTGCTGGCTCCTCGATCAGTCCCCAGAGCCTCTGCTGCCTGCAGGAATGGGGAACCATCAGATTCCCTGTCACAGACGTACACCCCTCGCACATGGCCCTGCCCCAGCTTCCCACGTCCCGGCGCCCATCAGCCATCTACACGCCCCATCCGGCCAGTGGTCCTGCACGCCCACTCGCCCTGTGCCTGACGGCCTGCGCCAGCTGGGTGCCCAGGACTTGGCTGGAGGTGGGGGGGGGCCCCAGGGACCGCTGAGGAGAGAAGGAGCTTCCCCGCCCCTGCTGTGCCGGGCACCCGCGGGGCCCCTCCTGCTGGCGGGGCTGCCCTGCCCTGGGGCCTCTGCGACACCTCCAGCGTCACGATCCTGCCCTGTCAGGTCACAACACCCCCCGCCCCCGGGACCCCCTTCCTTTTGGTCCCCCGCCAGCCCCAGCAGCGTAGCCGACCTCCCCACCTGGCCCTGCCTCGGCCCAGGCTACTGCCTTCCCCCACCCCACCGCTCGCAGCCACACACAGACCCCCGCCGCCCCTTGCCCAGCCGTGGCTCGCGGGGACTGTGGGGATACTCTGCCCTCACCCTCCTCTCCCCCGTCAGGGGCCTTCGGCTGCACAGCGGACGCAGGACAGCTCCTTGGCGAGTCCTCTCCAAACTCCTGCCCAGCAGCACCGAGCTTCTCCTCCAGATGCTCCCCCGCCTCCGGGAGCAGCCCCCTTTATACCCGCCAGGGCGCCCGTGTCACAAGCCCACAGTGACATCGCGGTGACACGGCCACCGCTGCTGCCCACTGTGACGCGGCAATCACCTCCCTGGGGCTGGCGCCAAGAGGTGACGTGGGGCCCAGCCACGGCCACTGGGGAAACAGGCCATCACTCTCAGCACGCACTCCTAGTGCACGGGCAGGAGTGACCGTGGGCGCCGCGTGTCAGCGTCTCCCTGCGGGGTATGCCTGTCCCGCAGAGTCCAGCTGCGGCAGCTCCTGGCCCCAAGTCCAAGCAGGAGCCAGGCTGCGCACGGACTCCCAGCAGGCACATGCAGGTGCTCACACGCACGCCTGCACCATGGATGTGCGCAGACGGACACACCGCGTGGGCTCCAACACAGGGCTCACGCATCCAGCCCCGCGCTTGCAGGCTCCCGAGAGGAATGGCGTCCCTCTCTTGGTCAGAGAGCCGCGGCTGCCGGCACGCGGGGGGACACCAGGAGGAAGGGGTGGGGGCACGCGGCAGGCAGGCAGTGACCCACGAGCTTCAGCTGTGGCCCCTCGAGCGGCTGCGTGCAGGCGGTGCCGCACGCAGGAGTTGGCAGCCCGCGTCACTCTGGCCTCCATCCGGCAGGGCCTTTCCCCTTGCAGCAAGACCTGCGAGTGGCTGGAGAAGCTGGCAGGGAGCAGCCGGGGCTGTGCCGGCCTGTGGCTGTGGGGTCGGCAGGGACAGGGCCTTGGGGACAGGGCCACCGGCTATGAGATTGCTGGAATGTGCCCCGTGGGATGGGGGGGCAACTGGCAAGGGGGCCATGGGAATAGCACCGCTGGGGATGGGGACAGGGGCCACGGGGCTGTGGGGCCACCAGGGTCCTCCCCAGCCCTCCATTCCCACCTCGGGGGGGCTGTCTCCGTACCCCCCCGATTTACCCCAATAAACCGCTCAGCTCAAAGTCCATCCGTGTGGGCATCTCCTTCGGGCGCTGGGGCACGAGCGGGCCCAGCCCCCGGCTGTTAAACGCGCCTTGTCACGGTGCAGAACCCCCACCCCCCGCAGCCTCCTCGTCGCACTAACGCCAATCGCTCTGTGGGAAAGCTGCCACCCACGGGGGACGTCTCCCTGTCGCCACCCGTGGGGCGGGGGTAGGGTGTGCGTGTGGGGATGGGGATGACCCCGAGTGGGTGGGGACGGCCCGGGGCAGGGGCGCGTGGCCCCCCCAGGCTGGCGGAGATGACTGTTGCTGGTACCGGGGCATGGGAAGGGGGGGAACCTCGTTTTTGGTGCGGGAGAACCTCGCGCTAAACTAACCCCGAGTGGATCCGGGCGTGGGGCCGCGACACCCCCCAAGCCTGAGGTAATGGGGGGCAGCGGGACCCCCCGGCTTGGGGAGCGGGCACTGGGGCTGGACCCCCCGGCTGCATCCCCTAGCGCCAATCCTGTCCCCCCAGCGCAGGGGCTTCCCTGGGGTGGGGGCCCCACTGGCAACGGCGGGTTTGAGCCCTGCGGGCAGTTGCCGGGCCATGATCTTGTCGGGATGACGGAGCCGTGGCGGGACGGCTGCCGGGGCCGGGGGACGCAGGAGGGGGCCAAGGCTGAGGCACTGCCGGCCGCCTTTGCCTCCGTCTCTGCCGGCCCGCCCGGCCTTCAGGGGTCCCGGCTCACAGAGGCGGGGGAAAGGCTGGAGCAAGGCAGCCGGACCCTTGGCGGAAGAGGATCAGGGCAGGGAATCCTTCAGGAAACCGGACATAGCCATGTGCGTGGGCACAGGTGAGCCCCAAAACCGCGCAGGGCTGCCTGCACGGAGCTCACCCCGGGGGCACTCCCACGGGCGGGAGTGGGCAGCCCCCCCGCGTGACCCAACCCGTGTGCACCCCTCTGTGGGGGGTGCTCACAGCCATCAGTGGGGTCGCATCAGCGAGGGACGTGGCCGAGCAGCTCCGTGGGCCCTCCTTGCAGGAGGGGAGCGCTGCCCAGCGCAGCCACCACCACCTCGCCGAGCTTGAGAGACTCCTCATGCTGAGCCCCACAGGGGTCTGAGGTGTGGGACAGCTTCTGGACGCAGCTGCAGCAGATCCCCACTTTGGCCGCACGCACTCCCGCTCGGCCCGAGCGGTGAGGCTCGGCCGCTCTACAGCCAGCTCTGCCAGCTCCTGGCTCCGGCCATGGGGAAGCAGGACCCCCTCTGCGCCGCGTACCTGCTGTCCGAGTCCGTCTCCATCACCGCTCGCCATCAGATGCTCAGCATCATCCACAGCAAGACTCATATGCCGGCACTAACCTTCGCCGTCATCGGGCACCCTCGGGGACCGGCGGAGGGGACAAAGCCGCCGCAGAGGCTGGACCCCCTTCCCCGGCTGCGTGCATTCACCACGGAACCGGGACCCCCTCTCCACCGCGGTACCTGCTGTCCGAGTCCGTCCCCATCCGCACTCGCCCTGCCCCATGGGATCCGGCTTTACTCCTCATGCCAGGCGGCTCCGGCTCTCCGCGCCTCCCGGCTCCTCGGAGACGCGGGGCTGGCTTGTCGGGCAAGCGCCGGGGGACGGCCGTGGAACGCGAGCCGAACCGCCGCGGGAACCGCCACGCCGACAACTGAGCTCCCCACTTCGCCGGGCGAGCCACGGGCACTGCCGGCCTCCAACTCAAGCAAGAGCCAGGTCTGAGGCAGAGCCGTCGTGGGGCGCGCACAGGCAGAAGGGAAAGCAGGAGCCACCTCCCTCTGACCCGTCAGCTGACATTCATTGAAGAGGTCACACACTTGTCCTGCAATCACAGACTTCTTTCTTTATTTCAAAACAACTGGGACCTCGCTGGGCAGCTCCCTAAGGCGGCCGCCAGCTTTGGTGGCAGGACCCAGTTGAGGACGTCCGTCTTCAGGAGGACTAGGAGGAGGACGGCGAGCTGCAGGAAGGCGAGGAACAGAAGAAGGCTCCTGGGGGACAGGAGAGAGGAGTCAGGCAGAGCAGGGTGCAAATGTGTCTCAGCTCTTTCCAACCACCCTCTTCGAATGCCACCGTGGGACTTCGCACCCTGCTGGGCACAACGCTCCCAGCTCAGGGCTGGGCTGAAGGGCCCAGGCATCTCTCGCAGCTCTACTCTACATCTGCCCAGTGGGCCCCCAGATCCCCCGTGCTACGCCCCCCAAGCTGGGAAGAGAAGAAATACTGCACCATTTCATCCCAGAGAAGGCCAAAGCTGCCCGATACCCTTGGACCACTGGCACGGGCATCCCACTGCCTATGGAAGAGCCCCGGCACCCCGAGCCCCTGGGCAACTCACCGCAGCCAAGAAGTGATCTTCTGCCTCCTTGATGCCAGCCGCCCCTCCTACAGGCCAAGGCACAGCAGGGACATGTGTTGGGGTGTGCGAGGTGGATGAGGTTTGGGGCTCAGACAGACCCCTCCCTCGTCCCCGCTGAGACCGGTGCCCCCGTGGCCCCCGGCCACAGTGCAGACCCTTCCCTCCCCAAGGCCCACAGCGGGGTTGTCTCTCCTACCAGCCGCACAGCCACCATCTCCTGCAGCAGCGACTCCTCCGTCTTGTCTGCCTGCGCCGTCTTCCCCCTGCTACGGACACCGTGGGGTTTGGGGCTGTGAAAAGAGACCTCGGCCAGCATGGCAAACCCCCGGGTGGCCAACAGGGAGCCAGGGTGCTGCCCAGCCTCTGCTGGGGCTGGCACCAGGCACCCCCGCCGTCCCAGCACTGCACAGACCCACCCCCCGCCCCTGTCCCACCCCAGGCCTGCGGGGCGTGGAGGAGAGCCTGGGAGCTGCTTAGAGTTGCGCAGAGCTGCTTCCACGAGTCCCGAGTTGCTCAGAGGTGTTTTGAGCCGCTTAGGAGAAGACAAAGGGCTCTCCACAGCAGGCTGGAGGAGCGGACAGGAGCCAGAAAGATGTCTGCAAGCGGCACAGCTCTGCCCGGAGCTGCTCAGCACCCCCCACCCCGCTGCCCCAGGTTTCAGTCAGGGCCCCACGGCCACTCACAAAGCTGCTGGCTCTCGGAGGCCTTCCCGTCTCTCCAGGAGGTGCCGGAGCTTGCTCCTGAGCAGCTGGACAAGCAAAGGTCCCGGTCAGGAGTCCAGGCCATGCCTGCTCTGAGGGGGCTTCCCCCCACAGACATGCTGAGCCCCCGTCCCTCCTGTCCCCAGTACCTTCGTGACCTCAACCTGCTCCTGAAGACCTTCTCTCAACTCTGGCCAGGGCTCCCACTGCAAAGCAAGTGGGACACATTGCAGGGAGCCGTGGTGGGAAAGGGCATCCCCAGTCAGACCCCAGGGCACTGGGAGGTCAGGCCAGGGACAGGGCAACAGGCACCCAGGTGTCCTGGGGCTAGCGCCATTGCCCAGCAGCTCCGGCCACCCCGTGAGGGATTTCTGGATGCGGGTCACAGACCTTGATCAGCTCCCGCGCTGCTGGGCCTCCCTCTGCCTCTCCGTGAAAGAGCTTTGCCTGGCAAAGAGGAAGGAACAGGAACATCTCCAGGAGGAGCAGGCGGTGGAGCAGGACCCCAGGACACTGGCCGGGGCCCAACGCCACACTACCCAGCACCCCCCTCCAGCCCATGCCCGAGTTCCTGTTACACACAGCGTCCCCAGACACACCAGTGAGGGTCACTCGTCCCACCCCCTTCCCCAAAGCCATAGTGCTGTGCCTGCAGACCCACATCAGGCTCCCCTGTGCAGCACAGCCACAGCCAAGAGCCTGGGGGATAGCCAGAGGCCCGATCCCTCCATCATGGCCAGAGGCCATATCCCACAGTAAACATCCTCCCCAGCCACACCACTGCCCGTGGCTGCTGGGGTGCACGGACCCAGCACTGGCACCCCCTCCCTGACCCCGTCAGGACAGGCCTCCTTCTCCCCTCTACCTTCTGTGCCTCTTCCAGGCCGGCGGCTGCCTCCCTGTTTGCCACCTCAACGCGCTCCTGCGGGAGAGGAGAGGAAGAGGAGCAGCCATCAGGGCACTGAGACACTCCCAGGAGTGGCATTATCCCCTCCCGGCTCCCTTTGGGCACGTCCTTTGCCCTCGCGTCCCCTCTCAGTCCCAGCCCTGCAGGCACTGTGGGCAGACAGAGGGACCCCCAGGCCCAACTCCGGACACGGTCCACACCTGGACATGGTCCTGAGCCACTGGCTCTGGGTGACCCCGCTTTGAGCAGGGGCATTGCACAAGACAAGATGATCTCCACAGGTCCCTGCCAACCTCGACCCCTCTGTGATTCGCTAAACTCACCTTCATCCGGGCCATCCACTCCTCCAGCTGCTCGATCTCCTGGCGGATGTTTTCAAAACACCGCACCACAACAGGCTTCTGGGAAGAGGAGCCAGACAACGGCACTGAGCCTGACACAGCCCCAGCCGCCGCAGCTGGGGGACACGGGCAGAAGAGGGGACACTGACCTGCACGCTGAGCTGCTCCATCGTTTCCTGCAGCTCATCCTGCTTCTTCCCCTGCGTGGGGAAAGGAGAGGTCAGGGGCTCAGGTCTTGCAGCCCCAGCCCCCGGGGACAACACTCCACACCTACCAGACGCTGCAGCAGCTCCTTCTGCTTTTTGGACTCTGCAGAACACCTCGCCAGGCGCTCCCGGAGCACGCAGAGCTCTTCCTTCAACTCTTCCGTCCGCATGGCTGCACCTGGGGGTGGGCAGCCAGCAGGGTGTGAGGGGCACAGCCACGGGCACTTGTCAGGCACGGACACTCGCGGAGATGCTGCCCTACCCTGGCACACGACCGCACACGGACACGCGGGTGCACTCAGGGGAAGGCACCCCTGCACGGCTGCGCACAGGCACGCCACCCTGCTCACCTGCAGCTGTGCCCAGCACCGCGGGTGCTGGCACAGGTACAGCCATACACCCACGGGGACAGCCATGCACCCCCTTGTGCTCCCCAAGCACGGGCGCACCCGCTCTCTCTCACGCACGGAACACGGCCACGCACTTGCAGAGTCAGGGACGCCCAGGGCTGGCACGGGAGCCTCCCCGCAGAGAGGGGCACCGTCAGCCAACTGCACTGACGCGCCTGCACCCCCCGCAGCCGGCAGCCCTGTGCGCACGCACGCGCGCACCAGTCCTGTGCCCGGCTTGGCCTGTGCCAGCTGGGTGCCCAGGACTTGGCTGGAGGTGGGGGGGCCCCAGGGACCGCTGAGGAGAGAAGGAGCTTCCCCGCCCCTGCTGTGCCGGGCACCCGCGGGGCCCCTCCTGCTGGCGGGGCTGCCCTGCCCTGGGGCCTCTGCGACACCTCCAGCGTCACGATCCTGCCCTGTCAGGTCACAACACCCCCGCCCCCGGGACCCCCTTCCTTTGGTCCCCCGCCAGCCCCAGCAGCGTAGCCGACCTCCCCACCTGGCCCTGCCTCGGCCCAGGCTACTGCCTTCCCCCCACCCCACCGCTCGCAGCCACACACAGACCCCCGCCGCCCCTTGCCCAGCCGTGGCTCGCGGGGACTGTGGGGATACTCTGCCCTCACCCTCCTCTCCCCCGTCAGGGGCCTTCGGCTGCACAGCGGACGCAGGACAGCTCCTTGGCGAGTCCTCTCCAAACTCCTGCCCAGCAGCACCGAGCTTCTCCTCCAGATGCTCCCCCGCCTCCGGGAGCAGCCCCCTTTATACCCGCCAGGGCGCCCGTGTCACAAGCCCACAGTGACATCGCGGTGACACGGCCACCGCTGCTGCCCACTGTGACGCGGCAATCACCTCCCTGGGGCTGGCGCCAAGAGGTGACGTGGGGCCCAGCCGCGGCCACCGGGGAAACAGGCCATCACTCTCAGCACGCACTCCTAGTGCACGGGCAGGAGTGACCGTGGGCGCCGCGTGTCAGCGTCTCCCTGCGGGGTATGCCTGTCCCGCAGAGTCCAGCTGCGGCAGCTCCTGGCCCCAAGTCCAAGCAGGAGCCAGGCTGCGCACGGACTCCCAGCAGGCACATGCAGGTGCTCACACGCACGCCTGCACCATGGATGTGCGCAGACGGACACACCGCGTGGGCTCCAACACAGGGCTCACGCATCCAGCCCCGCGCTTGCAGGCTCCCGAGAGGAATGGCGTCCCTCTCTTGGTCAGAGAGCCGCGGCTGCCGGCACGCGGGGGGACACCAGGAGGAAGGGGTGGGGGCACGCGGCAGGCAGGCAGTGACCCACGAGCTTCAGCTGTGGCCCCTCGAGCGGCTGCGTGCGGCGGTGCCGCACGCAGGAGTTGGCAGCCCGCGTCACTCTGGCCTCCATCCGGCAGGGCCTTTCCCCTTGCAGCAAGACCTGCGAGTGGCTGGAGAAGCTGGCAGGGAGCAGCCGGGGCTGTGCCGGCCTGTGGCTGTGGGGTCGGCAGGGACAGGGCCTTGGGGACAGGGCCACCGGCTATGAGATTGCTGGAATGTGCCCCGTGGGATGGGGGGGCAACTGGCAAGGGGGCCATGGGAATAGCACCGCTGGGGATGGGGACAGGGGGCCACGGGGCTGTGGGGCCACCAGGGTCCTCCCCAGCCCTCCATTCCCACCTCGGGGGGGCTGTCTCCGTACCCCCGATTTACCCCAATAAACCGCTCAGCTCAAAGTCCATCCGTGTGGGCATCTCCTTCGGGCGCTGGGGCACGAGCGGGGCCCAGCCCCGGCTGTTAAACGCGCCTTGTCACGGTGCAGAACCCCCACCCCCCGCAGCCTCCTCGTCGCACTAACGCCAATCGCTCTGTGGGAAAGCTGCCACCCACGGGGGACGTCTCCCTGTCGCCACCCGTGGGGCGGGGGGTAGGGTGTGCGTGTGGGGATGGGGATGACCCCGAGTGGGTGGGGACGGCCCGGGGCAGGGGCGCGTGGCCCCCCCAGGCTGGCGGAGATGACTGTTGCTGGTACCGGGGCATGGGAAGGGGGAACCTCGTTTTTGGTGCGGGAGAACCTCGCGCTAAACTAACCCCGAGTGGATCCGGGCGTGGGGCCGCGACACCCCCCAAGCCTGAGGTAATGGGGGGCAGCGGGACCCCCCGGCTTGGGGAGCGGGCACTGGGGCTGGACCCCCCGGCTGCATCCCCTAGCGCCAATCCTGTCCCCCCAGCGCAGGGGCTTCCCTGGGGTGGGGGCCCCACTGGCAACGGCGGGTTTGAGCCCTGCGGGCAGTTGCCGGGCCATGATCTTGTCGGGATGACGGAGCCGTGGCGGGACGGCTGCCGGGGCCGGGGGACGCAGGAGGGGGCCAAGGCTGAGGCACTGCCGGCCGCCTTTGCCTCCGTCTCTGCCGGCCCGCCCGGCCTTCAGGGGTCCCGGCTCACAGAGGCGGGGGAAAGGCTGGAGCAAGGCAGCCGGACCCTTGGCGGAAGAGGATCAGGGCAGGGAATCCTTCAGGAAACCGGACGTAGCCAAGTGTTTGGGGAGCTGGGGGGTACTGGGGACTGTCTGGGGGGGAACGGGCGTCTCTGGGGGTGTTGGGAGTAGCCGGGGTATTTGGGGCGATTGTGGGAACGAGGGTACCCGTAAGGGCCCAGGGCGTTTGGAGGTGTCGGGGATGGGGGCGGTAAGTGGGGTGTCTGGGGACAGCAGGGGTGCCCAGAAGGGATGCGAAGTCTTTGGGGAGAGGGGGGGGCGTGGGGGCAGGTAGCTGCCGCGGGCGTCTGTGGGCTGAGGCGGTGCCTGAGGCTGTTTGGGGCAGTTGTGGGGCTATTGCTCACAAACAGACAACAGCTGGGGAGAGCTAGGGTGCCTGGGGATGACCGCGGGAAGCTCGAGGGGGTAAGGCCCCGTCAGGGCTGTGTTCGGGATGGGGGCACTGGCACCCTTCCTTGCCCCCGTCCCGCAGGTGTCCTGCACAGCGGGCCTGGCACCCTGGCAACGCAATGGCTCCTCACCCCACAGGCGCCCCTGCAGTGCCACATGCCCCCAAGGGTGCTGCGTCCCAGCGACACACGCCTGTGGCTGGAGAGCTTGCCTGACATAGAAGCGCACATCACGGGGCTGCAGAAGTGAAAGCACCGCGAAACCCTCCCGCAGGCATCCCTGCCCCCCCCCGGGCCCCGCAATACCCTGCAAATCCCTTTGTCCCCCTGCAAATCCCTTTCTCCCCCACCAGGGACCAGCCCCTGCTGATACATACCCTGGCTCTGCCCCTCCTGTGCAGCATGGGGGGGTGGAGGCACCCTCCTCACTCCTCATTCCCACCCCGGGGCTTTCTGTACCACCCCGTAACTGCATTAACCCCAATAAAGGGCCTGGCTCGAAGTGTGTTCGGGGACTGGCACGCGGGACAAGACCCTCTCCTTGCGCCCCGACAAACACGCCCCAGCACGTGGAGGTGGAGATAGAAAAGGCTTTATTGGGGGCTGTCAAAGGGCAGCAGCCCCTCGCTGGCCACAGGGAGGATCTTTCCCAGCGTATATGCCAGGTTGGTGTAGGTCTCCTCAGGCAGCAAACGCAACAGCAGGCGGTAGAAGAACTCGGGGTCGTACGAGTGGGCGTAGAGCACCGCAGCAGCCAGAGCGAAGCCGGCGGCCAGCTGCAGACTCACCAAGAGCAGGACGAGTGTCCTGTGGGGCAGAAGAGGGATGTGAGACCGGGCAGGGTGGATGCATCCCAACCCCATCTTGCCTGTGGGCTGCAGGGGGCCATGCTGGGAGCCCCACGGGCTGCCTCCCCAGCCCTTTCTCATTGCTCCCTCAGGCAGGGTGGGCCATGAGACTCCGCAAGCCCGGGAAAACACCCTGGCCCAGGGAAAAGCGACACTGAGCACTTTCCAGCTGCAAAGCCCACAGCCCGCCAGCAGCTGCCCAGCAGCCTGGACTTGTGAGCCCCGCTGGCTGGAGCAGGTGTCCGGCCCATGCCACCCACTGCCTGGAGGCGGGCCCCAGGGCACAGGGGACCCAGTGGGAACACTCACTGCAGCCAATACATGGAGCCGCGTCTCCTCGACAGCATGTCGCGCTCCTGCAGGTCAACACAGAGCAAGGACGCTTGTCAAGCACTGCCGCGCAGTCGGGACAGCTGGAGTTGCACGGTGCCCCGGCCTCCGCCTCGCGCGGGAGAGCGTAGCCCATGCGTGGCTGTGACCTCCATGGACCCCTCTCCCCAGGGAGACCCACGCTGGCCGCGGCAGGGGCTGGCACAGGCTCTCCCCCCTTACCAGCTGCGCTTCCACCACCTCCGGCAGCCCAGACCCCGGCGCCTCTGCCACCTTCTTCCTCTGCTGCTGCCTGCAGGCAACAGGGCTTGGTTGGACGAGTTACAGACCTCCATGGCCACGCGAGGGGTCCCCTTCCAACCATACACCAGCCCAGGCAGGGATTGGACTCCCCTGTCACACCGCGTGCTGCACAGTCCCCCCACCCCGTTGCCTGGCACCAGCCTTGCCTGGCACCGGCATTGGCAGCCCCATCGCTCCGGGTGCTGCAGAGACCCCCTGGACACCCGTGTGGGGCGAGGGGCCCAACTCACCAGAGCTCTTCCTCCACACACGCCTCTTCAAGTTTCTTTATTTCCTGACGCAGCACCTGGCAGAAGGAAGGGTCCGAGTCCCTCAGCCCGCTGCGGCCCTCCTCCAACCCCCCCACGCCAGGGCCCGTGGGCACCCAGCCGTTTTCCTCCAGCCCTTTCAGCACTACCTCATTCGCCTGCTTAGCCTCCCGCCAACAGGCCCTCAGGTGGGCATAGTACTTTTCCAGCTGCAAAACAACGGGCGTAGCATGCGGGCAGCTGGGCTGGGACCTGGGCACCCTCGCCTCTCTCCAGCCCCAGGGCCATGCCCGCTCGCTACCCCACTGCCCCAGGGCACTGGGAGACTGGGCGACCCACAAGGCCAGGCATAGGGAAGCGATGGATGCCCCCATATTCTGGGGGAAACGTCCTCCCCATATTCTGGGGAAAACGTCCTCCCCGCTCATGCTTCTGCCCACAGCCGCTGGGCAACCGGCGCTAGCTGACCCTCCTTGATGAGCAGGGGCTTGGACAAGACAGGATGACCTCCAGAAGTCCCTTCAAACCTCTCAGCCCCGGCCAACTCAGCTCTGGGACACGGGCAGAGGAGAGGACACCAACCTTGCTGTTGAGCTTCTGTATGGCATCACACAGATCCTGGCGGTTCTCCTGCATGCGGCAAGGAGAGCAGGGGCTCAGGGTCTGCAGCCCCAGCCCCCATGGACCAGGAGCCGCTCCACACCTACCGTACGCTGCAGTGGCTCCTTCCTGCTTACCATTTGTGCGGAGCTCTGCACAGAATCTCTGCTGGCTCCTCGATCAGTCCCCAGAGCCTCTGCTGCCTGCAGGAATGGGGAACCATCAGATTCCCTGTCACAGACGTACACCCCCTCGCACATGGCCCTGCCCCAGCTTCCCACGTCCCGGCGCCCATCAGCCATCTACACGCCCCCATCCGGCCAGTGGTCCTGCACGCCCACTCGCCCTGTGCCTGACGGCCTGCGCCAGCTGGGTGCCCAGGACTTGGCTGGAGGTGGGGGGGGGCCCCAGGGACCGCTGAGGAGAGAAGGAGCTTCCCCGCCCCTGC
>NW_027328507.1:0-18000 GCF_034638445.1 Ciconia boyciana
AGCCCTGAGGAGAAGGGCTTGGGGTTTGGTTGATGAGAAACTCAACGTGACCCGGCAACGTGCACTCGCAGCCCAGAAAGCCAACCGTCTCCTGGGCCGCATCAAAAGAAGCGTGACCAGCAGTCGAGGGAGGTGATTCTCCCCCTCTGCTCCGCTCTCGGGAGACCCCACCTGAAGTACTGTGTCCAGCTCTGGGGCCTCCAACTGAAGAAGGACATGGGCCTGTTGGAGGGAGTCCAGAGGAGGGCCACGAAGATGATCAGAGGGCTGGAGCACCTCTCCTATGAAGACAGGCTGAGAGAGTTGGGGTTGTTCAGCCTGGAGAAGAGAAGGCGCCGGGGAGACCTTATAGCAGCCTTCCAGTACCTGCAGGGGCTCTACAAGCAAGCTGGAGAGGGGCTCTTTACAAGTGCATGTAGTGACAGGACATGGGGTAATGGCTTTAAACTGAAAGAGGGTAGATTTAGATGAGATGTAAGGAAGACGTTCTTAACTATGAGGGTGGTGAGGCACTGGAACAGGTTGCCCAGAGAAGTTGTGGATGCCCCATCCCTGAAGTGTTCAAGGCCAGGTTAGATGGGGCTTTGAGCAACCTGGTTTGGTGGCAGGTGTCTCTGCCCATGGGAGGGGGGTTGGAACTAGATGATCTTTAAGGTGCCTTCCAACCCAAACCATTCTGTGATTCTAGGATATTTTAACTATTAAAAAACACGTCTTTTTCTCTGTGCACAAAACGTTGATGGTATTTGCTGAACTAGCTTGCTAATTAGTTAATTGTTGGAGTAGCACTTGCCTGTCTCCCTTTTCCTAGAGGCATGATCTGTCCTGTCTTGGAAGCAAGAGAATGTCCCAGTCTCTGATGCTTTTGCTGGTTTTTCTGCTTAACTTGCGGTAAGTCAGTTCAACTTGGACAAGTACCTCTTGAGCCTTACCTGCTACTGTGTGTAGTTATTGTCAGCAGTGAGGGCAGGGGAAGGGCAAAATTTGGCAGAATATTGACCTGTTTACTCCTCCATACAAAAGGAAGCATTTTTGCAAGTTTGACAAGCGAATTGTGAAGTTGACTGTGATTACACCCCAGAGGAGACTCTAGCTAACGCACACATCAGCAAAGCATAAATCCTGGGCAACTTGATTCCTACCCTTCAAAAACCCCAACCACCCAACAAACAAAAAACCCCCACTAAGCTGCTTGTTTTGTGCAGGACCCTAATTTTGAGTACTTCCCCTCTGTTTGGTATGTGATAGTTAGGACCACTTACAGCAAAGGTTTGTCTCCAGCTTCTGAGCAAACCTTCCCCACTTCCCACTCCCTGCCCTCTCTGTAGTTGAATTCTGCCAGCTCCTGTGGGCAGGGGCATCCTCCTGAGAAGTCTAGAGCTGGAGAAAGGTTGGGAAAGAGAACTCTTTCCCAACCTTTCTCCAGCTCGGTGCCCAGCTGTGGCTCCTCCAGTGAATGGTTTAGGTGGGCCTGGCAGTGATGGGGTGGGGTGGTGGGGAAGAGGAGGCTGGCTGCAGCACTCTCTCTTTGGAGGGCTCATTGGTGAGCTAAACAGCTGCTCCTGAGCTGGTGCTTAACAGCTTGTGTATCAAGTGGTGGTGTTCTCTGGTTCCCAGTCAACAAAGACTTTGGTAGGGTTTTTCTTTGTGTGCCCTTTGGCTGAGGGCAAGGACTCCACTGATGAGTGCGGGCTGAGAGTTTTTGAACACAGGAGATATCCTCAATGGAGGCTATTCTATTGTTTTCTTGAGCCAGGGTTAGTTTTGCCTTGTCTTCTGTCTCTCTTGCTATTCCCCTGTCACTTCTACAATACGTTCCCAACTGTACCTGCTACGGGCCCTGTGCTCTCCCCAAGGTGTTGATATTGTACCTTCACAGGAGGATTTGACAGGGAGTTGTTGGAGCGACAAAAAGTGCCGATAGGTCAAAGGTGCAGGGAGAAAAGTAGTTGTTCAGAGACCTTGTGTCTCAAGCCACCCATAGGCAGTGTAACTGACTGCATGGACAGTTACATAGCAGCTGTGTCAACTATTTTAATGACAGGCCCTCGGGGGAATATGTTCAGGAGGGGTTTTGTTTGGGTTAAAGCTTTGCGCTCTCTGTCTTTCACCTAGTTGAAAGCGTCTACAGTACTGCTGCCAAAGGAATGCTAGCAAGAGCCAGCCTGGCTGGGAGGGCCCCTTGCCTTGAAACCATGAATCACTGCTGATCGCTTCTCAACTTGTTAGACCCGAGGATAAAGGTCTGTTTATCCAATAAAAATAGTAGCCAACGGGAGGATCACTGAGGTGATGACTTCTTGGGCACCATCTGAGGGATTGTCATTGGATTTTGCTTCAGAAATTAAGTTCTTGAAGCAAGGCACCTGGCCTCTTATAAATTCAGTGTGGTCCCTGGCAGACGTCTCCTTGCATCGGTGGGCTGTTGACTTCCCCCTCAGAGTACTTGTGTGAGTAGGCTCACTGACAGCTCTACACAAGCGGACCGATGGGCTAGGGGCCTGATGGAAGTCAGGATTTGGTTGTATTTGAGAACTGTGTTGTTGTTGTAATTGGCTAGGCTTGTTTTGCGATACTGTATGTTCTTGATGAAGAAGCATTAGAGTGATGCTTAGGAGGTATGTGCTTAAATGAAGACTTAAATGAAATTCTGCAGCGGGCTTTGTATCTTTCTTATTCAGAGACAACGCTTCCTCAGGTTTTCATTTTCCCTCAGAGCACTCTTGCCTTCCCTCCGCCATGTCGGATGCCTCTGTTCGGTCCCCGGTCCCCTGAGGACATCTCTACTCTGTTCAGATCCTCCCGAGGACCTCATTGCGTCAGCAATCCTCACCGCTCAGCATGCGCAGCATGTTAAAGTAGCTCTGTAGCTTGAAGTTGAAATAAGAGAAATGTAAACCGATAGAAAACTGCTTTGTGTGATTACTTATGCATAGCTAGACTGTCTAAATACTGTACTTGTATGACCGAACTCTGTGCTAGCTTTGTGGAGCTACCACCTAGCACCCATCTCTGCACAGACATGAAATAAAAATACCTCTGCCCTGGGTGTATATTGGTGTCTCGCCCGCTGGGAAGCGACCTCACGCTTGTGGGGTAACAGTGTGACAAAAATTAAATTAACAGTCGGGACTGCTGCGCTAGTGCGCTATACCGTGCTCGCCGCTGTATGGGGCCGTGGACCCTCTGGCGTGCTCTCGGTGGCAGTGCATGCGCTGTGCCTGGGAGCAGCGTGGCGGTGCTCTGGTCGCAGGCCCCAGTGGCGAATGAGGGCCGGGGCCACTGGTGAGGTGAGCGAGCCCCTTTGGTGGGTGCGGGGCTGTCTCCTGGCTGCTTGCGCGTGGCGGGATGGTCAGCTTCCAAGCTTCCAGCACCTCCCCTGAAGCCTGTCCCGTAGCCCCAGGCTGCCCCCAAGCCCTGTTGGGAAGGCAGTGAGCTGGCCCTTGAATGCGCTGGACTATCCCTTAATGTGGGTGCCGTTAGCAGTGGTGCGGGGAAGGGGCGGCGTCTCCAGAAGCCCCTGCAGAAGGAGAGGCTTCAGCCAGGGGCGATCTGCGGTAATAACGGTGGCTGCTGCTGCTTCTTTCTCTCTCCCAGAGGCTGCACTGAGGACACGGTCGTCCCTTCCTCCCCTGGGGCTGCCGGTGACGGCACCCGCCTCAGGCTTGCGTGGGTTGTCTGTGCCTGGCCTGGCTCTCCTCGCGGTGTGGGGGCGAAAAGGGACGGGCGGAGTGCTTGCTGGCTGTGGACAGGAGCTGCTGAAGCTGGAGAGGCCAGAGAAGGGTAAAGAAGAAGAAATGGAAGGCCGGCCGGCAGCTGCCTCCCACTGCAGGCAAGAGAGAGCCTGCCTCTCTGGGTGAGGAAGATCCCTCCTCGTAGTCTGCAGCATGCCAGGCCTCCAGCGTGCACCGCAGGGTCTGTATGCATAACCCAAAGCGAGGTATGGCCGCGTAGTGCGTGAGCGAGCGAGGCTATGTGTCTAGGAAGCCTCGTCTTATAAGAGCTGTAGGACACTCATGTATTTTCTTAGGTGGAGGACAGCCAAGCAACCGGAGTGACAGAAGAGGAAGGGAGGAGGGA
The DNA here is from genome assembly GCF_034638445.1 of Ciconia boyciana. Lineage (NCBI taxonomy): Eukaryota > Metazoa > Chordata > Aves > Ciconiiformes > Ciconiidae > Ciconia > Ciconia boyciana. The sequence goes on from NW_027328507.1 coordinate 4,081, forward strand.
AGAGAAAGAAGTGCCTGAACTGGCAAATTCTTCTGGCAGCGCTGAGAGCAAGAGCTGTGGTGAGTCCTGGGCCCTTGGGACCCTGTCTCCCCTCTTGTGCACCCCTGCCTCTCCCCTGGCCCCTTCTCTTTCCCACGCTGCAACAAATTTTTTTGCTTCCCTATATGTCTCCTCTTCTCCCTATTCTTGCGTCCTGCTCCCTCTCCCTCTTTGTTTATTTCCCATCCCCTTGTCTCTGTCCTGCACCCATCGCTGTTTTTTCCTTTTCCATCTCTTTGTTGTGATTTGCATCTCTCTCTTTTCCCCACAAGTGCTCTGGCCTGTTCCCTGGTGTTCTCTTCCTCTCTGCTCCTGTATGTGCCACTCTGTGTCCGTGCCTTCCTAGCTCTCTCTTTCCTTCTCTTTCTGTCTCTATCCCTTTGTCTTGCTGACTGTCACTGGTTTGTTTCATTCTGTATCTCACGGTGCCTGTCCTCCTTCCTGTTCATCTCTGACTCTCTCTGACCCTTTGTGCTGCTCCCTGGCCCTTTTTTTTTCCCTCCACCTGTTCTGGTTTTTCTTATGCCATTGCTTAAGCCTAGAGCCTAAAAGCATGAGTGCTTCTTGATTTGATTTGGGGTGGGCGTGAGGGTCTTTTTTTACCTTGCGGTATTGGTGTGATGACTATATCATAGAGGAGAGGATGGTTTATTCCTTTTTCTGCCATTGGTGGAGTTGAAACCTAAATCTGCGAGTCTGTGGTCTTTGGCCAGTTTTCCTAATATTATAGGTGTGAGAGCGCTTGGGGCCTTTGGTCAGGAGACTGCGTTATTTATGACAAGTATGTGTTAGCAAAAGTGTGCACCGTTGCTTGTGGAGAGAAAGAACCAAGTGCAGCCCAGCTCCAGAATTTTGTCTGTGTAGCCAGAAAAGGGCTGGCTTAATCTTGCTCAAATCTTGGATTACTTGTTGGTCGTTGCCAGTGGTTGCTTTTATTCTTAGGAGAAAATTGCCAAAGACTTTGGTGAAAAATGGCTTTCCCAAGTGTTTGGAGGAGATGAAAGAACCCGAAACTACTAATTCTGATAAACCCCTAAGTATGTGAGGCTGTATGAAGCTCACGGCTGTAACCAGCCAGTAGCTTCCATTGATGTGGGGCAATCCCAAGCACAACTACAGGCTGGGTGGAGAATGGATTGAGAGCAGCCCTGAGGAGAAGGGCTTGGGGGTGTTGGTTGATGAGAAACTCAACGTGACCCGGCAACGTGCACTCGCAGCCCAGAAAGCCAACCGTCTCCTGGGCCGCATCAAAAGAAGCGTGACCAGCAGTCGAGGGAGGTGATTCTCCCCCTCTGCTCCGCTCTCGGGAGACCCCACCTGAAGTACTGTGTCCAGCTCTGGGGCCTCCAACTGAAGAAGGACATGGGCCTGTTGGAGGGAGTCCAGAGGAGGGCCACGAAGATGATCAGAGGGCTGGAGCACCTCTCCTATGAAGACAGGCTGAGAGAGTTGGGGTTGTTCAGCCTGGAGAAGAGAAGGCGCCGGGGAGACCTTATAGCAGCCTTCCAGTACCTGCAGGGGCTCTACAAGCAAGCTGGAGAGGGGCTCTTTACAAGTGCATGTAGTGACAGGACATGGGGTAATGGCTTTAAACTGAAAGAGGGTAGATTTAGATGAGATGTAAGGAAGACGTTCTTAACTATGAGGGTGGTGAGGCACTGGAACAGGTTGCCCAGAGAAGTTGTGGATGCCCCATCCCTGAAGTGTTCAAGGCCAGGTTAGATGGGGCTTTGAGCAACCTGGTTTGGTGGCAGGTGTCTCTGCCCATGGCAGGGCCGTTGGAACTAGATGATCTTTAAGGTGCCTTCCAACCCAAACCATTCTGTGATTCTATGATATTTTAACTATTAAAAACACGTCTTTTTTCTCTGTGCACAAAACGTTGATGGTATTTGCTGAACTAGCTTGCTAATTAGTTAATTGTTGGAGTAGCACTTGCCTGTCTCCCTTTTCCTAGAGGCATGATCTGTCCTGTCTTGGAAGCAAGAGAATGTCCCAGTCTCTGATGCTTTTGCTGGTTTTTCTGCTTAACTTGCGGTAAGTCAGTTCAACTTGGACAAGTACCTCTTGAGCCTTACCTGCTACTGTGTGTAGTTATTGTCAGCAGTGAGGGCAGGGGAAGGGCAAAATTTGGCAGAATATTGACCTGTTTACTCCTCCATACAAAAGGAAGCATTTTTGCAAGTTTGACAAGCGAATTGTGAAGTTGACTGTGATTACACCCCAGAGGAGACTCTAGCTAACGCACACATCAGCAAAGCATAAATCCTGGGCAACTTGATTCCTACCCCCAAAAACCCCAACCAATCAAACAAAAAACCCCCACTAAGCTGCTTGTTTTGTGCAGGACCCTAATTTTGAGTACTTCCCCCCTCTGTTTGGTATGTGATAGTTAGGACCACTTACAGCAAAGGTTTGTCTCCAGCTTCTGAGCAAACCTTCCCCACTTCCCCTCCCTGCCCTCTCTGTAGTTGAATTCTGCCAGCTCCTGTGGGCAGGGGCATCCTCCTGAGAAGTCTAGAGCTGGAGAAAGGTTGGGAAAGAGAACTCTTTCCCAACCTTTCTCCAGCTCGGTGCCCAGCTGTGGCTCCTCCAGTGAATGGTTTAGGTGGGCCTGGCAGTGATGGGGTGGGGTGGTGGGGAAGAGGAGGCTGGCTGCAGCACTCTCTCTTTGGAGGGCTCATTGGTGAGCTAAACAGCTGCTCCTGAGCTGGTGCTTAACAGCTTGTGTATCAAGTGGTGGTGTTCTCTGGTTCCCAGTCAACAAAGACTTTGGTAGGGTTTTTCTTTGTGTGCCCTTTGGCTGAGGGCAAGGACTCCACTGATGAGAGGGGCTGAGAGTTTTTGAACACAGGAGATATCCTCAATGGAGGCTATTCTATTGTTTTCTTGAGCCAGGGTTAGTTTTGCCTTGTCTTCTGTCTCTCTTGCTATTCCCCTGTCACTTCTACAATACGTTCCCAACTGTACCTGCTACGGGCCCTGTGCTCTCCCCAAGGTGTTGATATTGTACCTTCACAGGAGGATTTGACAGGGAGTTGTTGGAGCGACAAAAAGTGCCGATAGGTCAAAGGTGCAGGGAGAAAAGTAGTTGTTCAGAGACCTTGTGTCTCAAGCCACCCATAGGCAGTGTAACTGACTGCATGGACAGTTACATAGCAGCTGTGTCAACTATTTTAATGACAGCCACTAGCTCAGATATGTTCAGGAGGGGTTTTGTTTGGGTTAAAGCTTTGCGCTCTCTGTCTTTCACCTAGTTGAAAGCGTCTACAGTACTGCTGCCAAAGGAATGCTAGCAAGAGCCAGCCTGGCTGGGAGGGCCCCTTGCCTTGAAACCATGAATCACTGCTGATCGCTTCTCAACTTGTTAGACCCGAGGATAAAGGTCTGTTTATCCAATAAAAATAGTAGCCAACGGGAGGATCACTGAGGTGATGACTTCTTGGGCACCATCTGAGGGATTGTCATTGGATTTTGCTTCAGAAATTAAGTTCTTGAAGCAAGGCACCTGGCCTCTTATAAATTCAGTGTGGTCCCTGGCAGACGTCTCCTTGCATCGGTGGGCTGTTGACTTCCCCCTCAGAGTACTTGTGTGAGTAGGCTCACTGACAGCTCTACACAAGCGGACCGATGGGCTAGGGGCCTGATGGAAGTCAGGATTTGGTTGTATTTGAGAACTGTGTTGTTGTTGCAATTGGCTAGGCTTGTTTTGCGATACTGTATGTTCTTGATGAAGAAGCATTAGAGTGATGCTTAGGAGGTATGTGCTTGGAGGAGATGAAAGAACCCGAAACTACTAATTCTGATAAACCCCTAAGTATGTGAGGCTGTATGAAGCTCACGGCTGTAACCAGCCAGTAGCTTCCATTGATGTGGGGCAATCCCAAGCACAACTACAGGCTGGGTGGAGAATGGATTGAGAGCAGCCCTGAGGAGAAGGGCTTGGGGTTTGGTTGATGAGAAACTCAACGTGACCCGGCAACGTGCACTCGCAGCCCAGAAAGCCAACCGTCTCCTGGGCCGCATCAAAAGAAGCGTGACCAGCAGTCGAGGGAGGTGATTCTCCCCCTCTGCTCCGCTCTCGGGAGACCCCACCTGAAGTACTGTGTCCAGCTCTGGGGCCTCCAACTGAAGAAGGACATGGGCCTGTTGGAGGGAGTCCAGAGGAGGGCCACGAAGATGATCAGAGGGCTGGAGCACCTCTCCTATGAAGACAGGCTGAGAGAGTTGGGGTTGTTCAGCCTGGAGAAGAGAAGGCGCCGGGGAGACCTTATAGCAGCCTTCCAGTACCTGCAGGGGCTCTACAAGCAAGCTGGAGAGGGGCTCTTTACAAGTGCATGTAGTGACAGGACATGGGGTAATGGCTTTAAACTGAAAGAGGGTAGATTTAGATGAGATGTAAGGAAGACGTTCTTAACTATGAGGGTGGTGAGGCACTGGAACAGGTTGCCCAGAGAAGTTGTGGATGCCCCATCCCTGAAGTGTTCAAGGCCAGGTTAGATGGGGCTTTGAGCAACCTGGTTTGGTGGCAGGTGTCTCTGCCCATGGCAGGGGTTGGAACTAGATGATCTTTAAGGTGCCTTCCAACCCAAACCATTCTGTGATTCTATGATATTTTAACTATTAAAAAACACGTCTTTTTCTCTGTGCACAAAACGTTGATGGTATTTGCTGAACTAGCTTGCTAATTAGTTAATTGTTGGAGTAGCACTTGCCTGTCTCCCTTTTCCTAGAGGCATGATCTGTCCTGTCTTGGAAGCAAGAGAATGTCCCAGTCTCTGATGCTTTTGCTGGTTTTTCTGCTTAACTTGCGGTAAGTCAGTTCAACTTGGACAAGTACCTCTTGAGCCTTACCTGCTACTGTGTGTAGTTATTGTCAGCAGTGAGGGCAGGGGAAGGGCAAAATTTGGCAGAATATTGACCTGTTTACTCCTCCATACAAAAGGAAGCATTTTTGCAAGTTTGACAAGCGAATTGTGAAGTTGACTGTGATTACACCCCAGAGGAGACTCTAGCTAACGCACACATCAGCAAAGCATAAATCCTGGGCAACTTGATTCCTACCCCAAAAACCCCAACCAATCAAACAAAAAAACCCCCACTAAGCTGCTTGTTTTGTGCAGGACCCTAATTTTGAGTACTTGGCCCCTCTGTTTGGTATGTGATAGTTAGGACCACTTACAGCAAAGGTTTGTCTCCAGCTTCTGAGCAAACCTTCCCCACTTCCCTCCCTGCCCTCTCTGTAGTTGAATTCTGCCAGCTCCTGTGGGCAGGGGCATCCTCCTGAGAAGTCTAGAGTTGGAGAAAGGTTGGGAAAGAGAACTCTTTCCCAACCTTTCTCCAGCTCGGTGCCCAGCTGTGGCTCCTCCAGTGAATGGTTTAGGTGGGCCTGGCAGTGATGGGGTGGGGTGGTGGGGAAGAGGAGGCTGGCTGCAGCACTCTCTCTTTGGAGGGCTCATTGGTGAGCTAAACAGCTGCTCCTGAGCTGGTGCTTAACAGCTTGTGTATCAAGTGGTGGTGTTCTCTGGTTCCCAGTCAACAAAGACTTTGGTAGGGTTTTTCTTTGTGTGCCCTTTGGCTGAGGGCAAGGACTCCACTGATGAGAGGGGGCTGAGAGTTTTTGAACACAGGAGATATCCTCAATGGAGGCTATTCTATTGTTTTCTTGAGCCAGGGTTAGTTTTGCCTTGTCTTCTGTCTCTCTTGCTATTCCCCTGTCACTTCTACAATACGTTCCCAACTGTACCTGCTACGGGCCCTGTGCTCTCCCCAAGGTGTTGATATTGTACCTTCACAGGAGGATTTGACAGGGAGTTGTTGGAGCGACAAAAAGTGCCGATAGGTCAAAGGTGCAGGGAGAAAAGTAGTTGTTCAGAGACCTTGTGTCTCAAGCCACCCATAGGCAGTGTAACTGACTGCATGGACAGTTACATAGCAGCTGTGTCAACTATTTTAATGACAGGGGTGGGGGGAATATGTTCAGGAGGGGTTTTGTTTGGGTTAAAGCTTTGCGCTCTCTGTCTTTCACCTAGTTGAAAGCGTCTACAGTACTGCTGCCAAAGGAATGCTAGCAAGAGCCAGCCTGGCTGGGAGGGCCCCTTGCCTTGAAACCATGAATCACTGCTGATCGCTTCTCAACTTGTTAGACCCGAGGATAAAGGTCTGTTTATCCAATACAAATAGTAGCCAACGGGAGGATCACTGAGGTGATGACTTCTTGGGCACCATCTGAGGGATTGTCATTGGATTTTGCTTCAGAAATTAAGTTCTTGAAGCAAGGCACCTGGCCTCTTATAAATTCAGTGTGGTCCCTGGCAGACGTCTCCTTGCATCGGTGGGCTGTTGACTTCCCCCTCAGAGTACTTGTGTGAGTAGGCTCACTGACAGCTCTACACAAGCGGACCGATGGGCTAGGGGCCTGATGGAAGTCGGGATTTGGTTGTATTTGAGAACTGTGTTGTTGTTGCAATTGGCTAGGCTTGTTTTGCGATACTGTATGTTCTTGATGAAGAAGCATTAGAGTGATGCTTAGGAGGTATGTGCTTAAATGAAGACTTAAATGAAATTCTGCAGCGGGCTTTGTATCTTTCTTATTCAGAGACAACGCTTCCTCAGGTTTTCATTTTCCCTCAGAGCACTCTTGCCTTCCCTCCGCCATGTCGGATGCCTCTGTTCGGTCCCCGGTCCCCTGAGGACATCTCTACTCTGTTCAGATCCCTCCCGAGGACCTCATTGCGTCAGCAATCCTCACCGCTCAGCATGCGCAGCATGTTAAAGTAGCTCTGTAGCTTGAAGTTGAAATAAGAGAAATGTAAACCGATAGAAAACTGCTTTGTGTGATTACTTATGCATAGCTAGACTGTCTAAATACTGTACTTGTATGACCGAACTCTGTGCTAGCTTTGTGGAGCTACCACCTAGCACCCATCTCTGCACAGACATGAAATAAAAATACCTCTGCCCTGGGTGTATATTGGTGTCTCGCCCGCTGGGAAGCGACCTCACGCTTGTGGGGTAACAGTGTGACAAAAATTAAATTAACAGTCGGGACTGCTGCGCTAGTGCGCTATACCGTGCTCGCCGCTGTATGGGGCCGTGGACCCTCTGGCGTGCTCTCGGTGGCAGTGCATGCGCTGTGCCTGGGAGCAGCGTGGCGGTGCTCTGGTCGCAGGCCCCAGTGGCGAATGAGGGCCGGGGCCACTGGTGAGGTGAGCGAGCCCCTTTGGTGGGTGCGGGGCTGTCTCCTGGCTGCTTGGGGGTGGCGGGATGGTCAGCTTCCAAGCTTCCAGCACCTCCCCTGAAGCCTGTCCCGTAGCCCCAGGCTGCCCCCAAGCCCTGTTGGGAAGGCAGTGAGCTGGCCCTTGAATGCGCTGGACTATCCCTTAATGTGGGTGCCGTTAGCAGTGGTGCGGGGAAGGGGCGGCGTCTCCAGAAGCCCCTGCAGAAGGAGAGGCTTCAGCCAGGGGCGATCTGCGGTAATAACGGTGGCTGCTGCTGCTTCTTTCTCTCTCCCAGAGGCTGCACTGAGGACACGGTCGTCCCTTCCTCCCCTGGGGCTGCCGGTGACGGCACCCGCCTCAGGCTTGCGTGGGTTGTCTGTGCCTGGCCTGGCTCTCCTCGCGGTGTGGGGGCGAAAAGGGACGGGCGGAGTGCTTGCTGGCTGTGGACAGGAGCTGCTGAAGCTGGAGAGGCCAGAGAAGGGTAAAGAAGAAGAAATGGAAGGCCGGCCGGCAGCTGCCTCCCACTGCAGGCAAGAGAGAGCCTGCCTCTCTGGGTGAGGAAGATCCCTCCTCGTAGTCTGCAGCATGCCAGGCCTCCAGCGTGCACCGCAGGGTCTGTATGCATAACCCAAAGCGAGGTATGGCCGCGTAGTGCGTGAGCGAGCGAGGCTATGTGTCTAGGAAGCCTCGTCTTATAAGAGCTGTAGGACACTCATGTATTTTCTTAGGTGGAGGACAGCCAAGCAACCGGAGTGACAGAAGAGGAAGGGAGGAGGGAAGAGAAAGAAGTGCCTGAACTGGCAAATTCTTCTGGCAGCGCTGAGAGCAAGAGCTGTGGTGAGTCCTGGGCCCTTGGGACCCTGTCTCCCTCTTGTGCACCCCTGCCTCTCCCCTGGCCCCTTCTCTTTCCCACGCTGCAACAAATTATTTTTGCTTCCCTATATGTCTCCTCTTCTCCCTATTCTTGCGTCCTGCTCCCTCTCCCTCTTTGTTTTTTTCCCATCCCCTTGTCTCTGTCCTGCACCCGTCGCTGTTTTTTCCTTTTCCATCTCTTTGTTGTGATTTGCATCTCTCTCTCTTTTCCCCACAAGTGCTCTGGCCTGTTCCCTGGTGTTCTCTTCCTCTCTGCTCCTGTATGTGCCACTCTGTGTCCGTGCCTTCCTAGCTCTCTCTTTCCTTCTCTTTCTGTCTCTATCCCTTTGTCTTGCTGACTGTCACTGGTTTGTTTCATTCTGTATCTCACGGTGCCTGTCCTCCTTCCTGTTCATCTCTGACTCTCTCTGACCCTTTGTGCTGCTCCCTGGCCCTTTTTTTTCCCTCCACCTGTTCTGGTTTTTCTTATGCCATTGCTTAAGCCTAGAGCCTAAAAGCATGAGTGCTTCTTGATTTGATTTGGGGTGGGCGTGAGGGTCTTTTTTTACCTTGCGGTATTGGTGTGATGACTATATCATAGAGGAGAGGATGGTTTATTCCTTTTTCTGCCATTGGTGGAGTTGAAACCTAAATCTGCGAGTCTGTGGTCTTTGGCCAGTTTTCCTAATATTATAGGTGTGAGAGCGCTTGGGGCCTTTGGTCAGGAGACTGCGTTATTTATGACAAGTATGTGTTAGCAAAAGTGTGCACCGTTGCTTGTGGAGAGAAAGAACCAAGTGCAGCCCAGCTCCAGAATTTTGTCTGTGTAGCCAGAAAAGGGCTGGCTTAATCTTGCTCAAATCTTGGATTACTTGTTGGTCGTTGCCAGTGGTTGCTTTTATTCTTAGGAGAAAATTGCCAAAGACTTTGGTGAAAAATGGCTTTCCCAAGTGTTTGGAGGAGATGAAAGAACCCGAAACTACTAATTCTGATAAACCCCTAAGTATGTGAGGCTGTATGAAGCTCACGGCTGTAACCAGCCAGTAGCTTCCATTGATGTGGGGCAATCCCAAGCACAACTACAGGCTGGGTGGAGAATGGATTGAGAGCAGCCCTGAGGAGAAGGGCTTGGGGGTGTTGGTTGATGAGAAACTCAACGTGACCCGGCAACGTGCACTCGCAGCCCAGAAAGCCAACCGTCTCCTGGGCCGCATCAAAAGAAGCGTGACCAGCAGTCGAGGGAGGTGATTCTCCCCCTCTGCTCCGCTCTCGGGAGACCCCACCTGAAGTACTGTGTCCAGCTCTGGGGCCTCCAACTGAAGAAGGACATGGGCCTGTTGGAGGGAGTCCAGAGGAGGGCCACGAAGATGATCAGAGGGCTGGAGCACCTCTCCTATGAAGACAGGCTGAGAGAGTTGGGGTTGTTCAGCCTGGAGAAGAGAAGGCGCCGGGGAGACCTTATAGCAGCCTTCCAGTACCTGCAGGGGCTCTACAAGCAAGCTGGAGAGGGGCTCTTTACAAGTGCATGTAGTGACAGGACATGGGGTAATGGCTTTAAACTGAAAGAGGGTAGATTTAGATGAGATGTAAGGAAGACGTTCTTAACTATGAGGGTGGTGAGGCACTGGAACAGGTTGCCCAGAGAAGTTGTGGATGCCCCATCCCTGAAGTGTTCAAGGCCAGGTTAGATGGGGCTTTGAGCAACCTGGTTTGGTGGCAGGTGTCTCTGCCCATGGCAGGGGGGTTGGAACTAGATGATCTTTAAGGTGCCTTCCAACCCAAACCATTCTGTGATTCTATGATATTTTAACTATTAAAAACACGTCTTTTTTCTCTGTGCACAAAACGTTGATGGTATTTGCTGAACTAGCTTGCTAATTAGTTAATTGTTGGAGTAGCACTTGCCTGTCTCCCTTTTCCTAGAGGCATGATCTGTCCTGTCTTGGAAGCAAGAGAATGTCCCAGTCTCTGATGCTTTTGCTGGTTTTTCTGCTTAACTTGCGGTAAGTCAGTTCAACTTGGACAAGTACCTCTTGAGCCTTACCTGCTACTGTGTGTAGTTATTGTCAGCAGTGAGGGCAGGGGAAGGGCAAAATTTGGCAGAATATTGACCTGTTTACTCCTCCATACAAAAGGAAGCATTTTTGCAAGTTTGACAAGCGAATTGTGAAGTTGACTGTGATTACACCCCAGAGGAGACTCTAGCTAACGCACACATCAGCAAAGCATAAATCCTGGGCAACTTGATTCCTACCCCCAAAAACCCCCAACCAATCAAACAAAAAAAAACCCCACTAAGCTGCTTGTTTTGTGCAGGACACTGATTTTGAGTACTTCCCCCCTCTGTTTGGTATGTGATAGTTAGGACCACTTACAGCAAAGGTTTGTCTCCAGCTTCTGAGCAAACCTTCCCCACTTCCCCTCCCTGCCCTCTCTGTAGTTGAATTCTGCCAGCTCCTGTGGGCAGGGGCATCCTCCTGAGAAGTCTAGAGCTGGAGAAAGGTTGGGAAAGAGAACTCTTTCCCAACCTTTCTCCAGCTCGGTGCCCAGCTGTGGCTCCTCCAGTGAATGGTTTAGGTGGGCCTGGCAGTGATGGGGTGGGGTGGTGGGGAAGAGGAGGCTGGCTGCAGCACTCTCTCTTTGGAGGGCTCATTGGTGAGCTAAACAGCTGCTCCTGAGCTGGTGCTTAACAGCTTGTGTATCAAGTGGTGGTGTTCTCTGGTTCCCAGTCAACAAAGACTTTGGTAGGGTTTTTCTTTGTGTGCCCTTTGGCTGAGGGCAAGGACTCCACTGATGAGACGTCCTGAGAGTTTTTGAACACAGGAGATATCCTCAATGGAGGCTATTCTATTGTTTTCTTGAGCCAGGGTTAGTTTTGCCTTGTCTTCTGTCTCTCTTGCTATTCCCCTGTCACTTCTACAATACGTTCCCAACTGTACCTGCTACGGGCCCTGTGCTCTCCCCAAGGTGTTGATATTGTACCTTCACAGGAGGATTTGACAGGGAGTTGTTGGAGCGACAAAAAGTGCCGATAGGTCAAAGGTGCAGGGAGAAAAGTAGTTGTTCAGAGACCTTGTGTCTCAAGCCACCCATAGGCAGTGTAACTGACTGCATGGACAGTTACATAGCAGCTGTGTCAACTATTTTAATGACGGGGGTGGGGGGAATATGTTCAGGAGGGGTTTTGTTTGGGTTAAAGCTTTGCGCTCTCTGTCTTTCACCTAGTTGAAAGCGTCTACAGTACTGCTGCCAAAGGAATGCTAGCAAGAGCCAGCCTGGCTGGGAGGGCCCCTTGCCTTGAAACCATGAATCACTGCTGATCGCTTCTCAACTTGTTAGACCCGAGGATAAAGGTCTGTTTATCCAATACAAATAGTAGCCAACGGGAGGATCACTGAGGTGATGACTTCTTGGGCACCATCTGAGGGATTGTCATTGGATTTTGCTTCAGAAATTAAGTTCTTGAAGCAAGGCACCTGGCCTCTTATAAATTCAGTGTGGTCCCTGGCAGACGTCTCCTTGCATCGGTGGGCTGTTGACTTCGCCGCTCAGAGTACTTGTGTGAGTAGGCTCACTGACAGCTCTACACAAGCGGACCGATGGGCTAGGGGCCTGATGGAAGTCGGGATTTGGTTGTATTTGAGAACTGTGGTGTTGTTGTAATTGGCTAGGCTTGTTTTGCGATGCTGTATGTTCTTGATGAAGAAGCATTAGAGTGATGCTTAGGAGGTATGTGCTTAAATGAAGACTTAAATGAAATTCTGCAGCGGGCTTTGTATCTTTCTTATTCAGAGACAACGCTTCCTCAGGTTTTCATTTTCCCTCAGAGCACTCTTGCCTTCCCTCCGCCATGTCGGATGCCTCTGTTCGGTCCCCGGTCCCCTGAGGACATCTCTACTCTGTTCAGATCCCCTCCCGAGGACCTCATTGCGTCAGCAATCCTCACCGCTCAGCATGCGCAGCATGTTAAAGTAGCTCTGTAGCTTGAAGTTGAAATAAGAGAAATGTAAACCGATAGAAAACTGCTTTGTGTGATTACTTATGCATAGCTAGACTGTCTAAATACTGTACTTGTATGACCGAACTCTGTGCTAGCTTTGTGGAGCTACCACCTAGCACCCATCTCTGCACAGACATGAAATAAAAATACCTCTGCCCTGGGTGTATATTGGTGTCTCGCCCGCTGGGAAGCGACCTCACGCTTGTGGGGTAACAGTGTGACAAAAATTAAATTAACAGTCGGGACTGCTGCGCTAGTGCGCTATACCGTGCTCGCCGCTGTATGGGGCCGTGGACCCTCTGGCGTGCTCTCGGTGGCAGTGCATGCGCTGTGCCTGGGAGCAGCGTGGCGGTGCTCTGGTCGCAGGCCCCAGTGGCGAATGAGGGCCGGGGCCACTGGTGAGGTGAGCGAGCCCCTTTGGTGGGTGCGGGGCTGTCTCCTGGCTGCTTGGGGTGGCGGGATGGTCAGCTTCCAAGCTTCCAGCACCTCCCCTGAAGCCTGTCCCGTAGCCCCAGGCTGCCCCCAAGCCCTGTTGGGAAGGCAGTGAGCTGGCCCTTGAATGCGCTGGACTATCCCTTAATGTGGGTGCCGTTAGCAGTGGTGCGGGGAAGGGGCGGCGTCTCCAGAAGCCCCTGCAGAAGGAGAGGCTTCAGCCAGGGGCGATCTGCGGTAATAACGGTGGCTGCTGCTGCTTCTTTCTCTCTCCCAGAGGCTGCACTGAGGACACGGTCGTCCCTTCCTCCCCTGGGGCTGCCGGTGACGGCACCCGCCTCAGGCTTGCGTGGGTTGTCTGTGCCTGGCCTGGCTCTCCTCGCGGTGTGGGGGCGAAAAGGGACGGGCGGAGTGCTTGCTGGCTGTGGACAGGAGCTGCTGAAGCTGGAGAGGCCAGAGAAGGGTAAAGAAGAAGAAATGGAAGGCCGGCCGGCAGCTGCCTCCCACTGCAGGCAAGAGAGAGCCTGCCTCTCTGGGTGAGGAAGATCCCTCCTCGTAGTCTGCAGCATGCCAGGCCTCCAGCGTGCACCGCAGGGTCTGTATGCATAACCCAAAGCGAGGTATGGCCGCGTAGTGCGTGAGCGAGCGAGGCTATGTGTCTAGGAAGCCTCGTCTTATAAGAGCTGTAGGACACTCATGTATTTTCTTAGGTGGAGGACAGCCAAGCAACCGGAGTGACAGAAGAGGAAGGGAGGAGGGAAGAGAAAGAAGTGCCTGAACTGGCAAATTCTTCTGGCAGCGCTGAGAGCAAGAGCTGTGGTGAGTCCTGGGCCCTTGGGACCCTGTCTCCCCTCTTGTGCACCCCTGCCTCTCCCCTGGCCCCTTCTCTTTCCCACGCTGCAACAAATTTTTTTTTGCTTCCCTATCTGTCTCCTCTTCTCCCTATTCTTGCGTCCTGCTCCCTCTCCCTCTTTGTTTTTTTCCCATCCCCTTGTCTCTGTCCTGCACCCGTCGCTGTTTTTTCCTTTTCCATCTCTTTGTTGTGATTTGCATCTCTCTCTTTTCCCCACAAGTGCTCTGGCCTGTTCCCTGGTGTTCTCTTCCTCTCTGCTCCTGTATGTGCCACTCTGTGTCCGTGCCTTCCTAGCTCTCTCTTTCCTTCTCTTTCTGTCTCTATCCCTTTGTCTTGCTGACTGTCACTGGTTTGTTTCATTCTGTATCTCACGGTGCCTGTCCTCCTTCCTGTTCATCTCTGACTCTCTCTGACCCTTTGTGCTGCTCCCTGGCCCTTTTTTTTTCCCTCCACCTGTTCTGGTTTTTCTTATGCCATTGCTTAAGCCTAGAGCCTAAAAGCATGAGTGCTTCTTGATTTGATTT
>NW_027328508.1:0-18000 GCF_034638445.1 Ciconia boyciana
ATGGAGCACGTTACAAGAGCATGATCTTTTTCGCTTCCTTTGGTGGTACAGGCACCCAAGGCCAGGCCGCATTCAAGGAACAGCACGAGGATATCCGTGTCGACCGTCAGCAGAGGAAGGAAGCTTCTTTTGGAGACTGAGGCGATGAAGCAGAGTCCTTAATTGTTCTGTTTGATTTTCAGCATGGGTGCGGGGAGGGCCTGGGACATGCCAAACATGGTCCCGGACAGGGGAGCTGTCTATTACATGGGAGGCTGTGAGAGCTATCATGGACACCACCGGACCGGCATCCTGTAAGGGTGCTTTCACATGTTTTCTTGTTTAGAGGCCAACCTCGGCTTTGGGCTGTACAATAAAGTCTGCCAGGCTGGTGCCAGCTTGGTGGCAGCATCTGCCCACGGCAGCGCCAGCTCGGTGGTGGTGTCTGCCCGTGCCGGTGCCAGGTTGCTGGCTGTGTCTGGCTTGTGAGGGTTGGGGTAATTGGCCCCCTGTTCCCGATGGGCTCCAGCTGTGGCCCGGGGCAGCACAGGTGGGACCCATGAGGTGAGGATGGGGCTGGGCCCAGGGTTTAAAAGGGCTGAGGATGGGGCTGGCCCTGCTGTGCCGAGGGGCTCTATGTGGGGAGGGGGCTGCCTAGGCATGCCTGCCTGTGGGAGCTGGCTGAGGAGTGAAAGGAAGGGGCTTCCCCAGGCAGCTGCCTCCAGCAAGGAGCAGCCGGTCACCGCAGCCGGGAAGGATCCCTCCCAGCTGTCCCTGACAGAGCGCACCACCAGCGCGTGGTGCCGGGAGCTCGGTGCCCCCATGGGCCGCACACGTGAGCCACCGTGTCTCTGGGAAGCCTCTTGGGAGAGGAGCATCGGGGCACCTGGGCGGGCGAGGCAGCCGGCACTGTGGAGGAGGAAGGGGCAGGGGCCGAGAGAGAAGCCCTGGGGTGCTGAAGGTCTCCCGGCGGTGGCAGGAGCTGCGGTGAGTCGCGCATCCCTCGCGTGCGTCCGGGCCTCTCTCTGCCGTGCTTCTCCAGACCTCTGCCTGCCTCCTTGCCTGTACCTGCCTCTGTTTCCCTTTCAGGCTGTTTGGCTCCCCAAAGCTTTTTGCCCTTCTGCTAGCGCTGCCCTCCACACCGTCACCTTCTACGTTTCCTTTCTATGCCTCTCCCTTTCCAGCTCCCCACCTGCTCTTATTTCACTCTTCCTGCACTGCCTTCTTCCGCATTGCTGGGGAAAATGGCATTTCGAGGTCTCCCTCTGCGCAGTGACCTGTCTCTCTTTTCAGTGGCTCCCTCTGCTCTGCACCCCGTCTACTTTTTTCTAGTAAACTGTCCCTATTTTTCTTTTTTTTACTCTCATAATTCTTCTCTTTTTGAAATGTTGTTTCTAGGTGTACTCTTACCTTGTTTTCTGTCTCTCTTTTTTTTATTTTTTCCTGTATCCTGTTGCTTTTAAAATTTTCATTCTGTGTCTACTTTTGTCAAGATGTCTCTCCCTGTTTAATTGTTTGCTGTCTGTCCTGTACCCTGTTGCTTTTAAATGGTCTTTCCTCGTCTATCTTTATCCGGTTTGCTGTCCTCATTTTTTAATTAGTTCTAGTCTGTGCTGTGCCCAGTTGCCTTTAAAATTTTCTTTCTATGTTGCCATCTACTTAGGTTTTTTGCTATTTTTAAATTTTTGTCTCTCTTAATGTCTTTTGAATTGAAAAAGCTTTTGAATTTTTCTTTCTGTGTTCACTTTAATGTATTTTTTTCTCTCTCGTTTATTTTTTTCCTATGCTGTATATTGTGACTTTAAAAATTTTTTTCTGTCGACTGTTACCCAGATGTCTAACCCTATTTTTTTATTATTTCCAGGCTTTCCTGTGTCACGTTGCTTTTGGATTTTTTCTCTATCTCCTTGTATCCAGTTCACTGTCTTTATTTTGTCTTTCATGCTAGCCTGTGCCATAGCCTGTGTCCTGGTTTTGGCTGGGATAGAGTTAATTTTCTTCCAGGTAGCTGCTATAGTGCTGTGTTTTGGATTTTAGGATGAGAATAAGATTGCTAACACGCTGATGTTTTGGCTGTTGCTAAGCGGTGTTTACACCAGTCAAGGACTTTTTCAGCTTCCCATGCTCTGGCAGGTGCACAAGAAATGGGAGGGGGCACAGCCAGGACAGTGGATGCAAACTGACCAAAGGGCTATTCCATACCATAGGATGTCGTGCCCGGTATAGAAACTGGGGGGAGTTGGCCGGGGGGTAGCGGTCGCTGCTCGGGGACTGGCTGGGTGTTGGTCGGCGGGTGGTGAGCAGTTGTATCTTTTTTATTTTCCCTCCCTTGGGTTTTGTTCCTCTCTCTCTTGTGGTTTTCCTCCTCATTACAATTCATTATTATTAGTATTACTATTATTATGTTCCAATAATGAAACTGTTCTTATCTGAACCCACCAGTTTTCTTGTGCTCTTCCAATTCTCTCCCCCATCCCACCGGGAGGGACTGAGCGAGAGGCTGCGTGGTGCTTGGCTGCCAGCTGGGGCTAAACCACGACACCCTGTTGCTTTTTAAATGTTGTTTCTGTGTCTTTGTTTATTTAGTTTGCTGTCCCTCTATTTTATTGTTTTCTTCCTTTAAGGCCTTTGTTTTTCAGTTTTTCTCTATGCCTGCTTTTATCTAGTTTGCTCTCCCTATTTTTAAATTTTTTCTCCTCTGCCTTGTACCCTTTTGCTTTTTCCATGTTCTTTCTGTGTCGACTGTTATCGAGCTGTCTGTCCCTGGATTTTTAATTCTGTCTGTCTTGTCACACACCCTGTTGCTTCTTAAATTTTCTTTCTGTCTTTTATTTTTTTCTCTTCTCTCCATTCATCCTGAGGCGTTAGAGGGTCTCCTCGGCATGCTGTTATTTCTGAAGCGTAACTTGTACCCCTCTCGCTTTGTAAGAACATCTCCTCCCTCTTCCTCAGAGCAGTCTCTTTGTCCTCTCCTCCATCTCGCTTGCCTCCAGTGGGTCGGCGTCTCCCTCGTCACCTCCGTACTCTGTTCAAATCCCCTCCCCAGTACCTTTGTGCCCTCAAGCCGCCTTCTGTCTCTCTGGCCATCTCGGCACCCCTCTGTTTCTGTCGCGACGCTTCCTGCCAGCGCCCTTGTGGTCCATGGCCATCCTTTAGTTCTGCAGCGGGCTTTGTATCTTTCTTCTTCAGAGACAACGCTTCCTCAGGTTTTCATTTTCCCTCAGAGCACTCTTGCCTTCCCTCCGCCATGTCGGATGCCTCTGTTCGGTCCCCGGTCCCCTGAGGACATCTCTACTCTGTTCAGATCCCCTCCCGAGGACCTCATTGCGTCAGCAATCCTCACCGCTCAGCATGCGCAGCATGTTAAAGTAGCTCTGTAGCTTGAAGTTGAAATAAGAGAAATGTAAACCGATAGAAAACTGCTTTGTGTGATTACTTATGCATAGCTAGACTGTCTAAATACTGTACTTGTATGACCGAACTCTGTGCTAGCTTTGTGGAGCTACCACCTAGCACCCATCTCTGCACAGACATGAAATAAAAATACCTCTGCCCTGGGTGTATATTGGTGTCTCGCCCGCTGGGAAGCGACCTCACGCTTGTGGGGTAACAGTGTGACAAAAATTAAATTAACAGTCGGGACTGCTGCGCTAGTGCGCTATACCGTGCTCGCCGCTGTATGGGGCCGTGGACCCTCTGGCGTGCTCTCGGTGGCAGTGCATGCGCTGTGCCTGGGAGCAGCGTGGCGGTGCTCTGGTCGCAGGCCCCAGTGGCGAATGAGGGCCGGGGCCACTGGTGAGGTGAGCGAGCCCCTTTGGTGGGTGCGGGGCTGTCTCCTGGCTGCTTGGGGGTGGCGGGATGGTCAGCTTCCAAGCTTCCAGCACCTCCCCTGAAGCCTGTCCCGTAGCCCCAGGCTGCCCCCAAGCCCTGTTGGGAAGGCAGTGAGCTGGCCCTTGAATGCGCTGGACTATCCCTTAATGTGGGTGCCGTTAGCAGTGGTGCGGGGAAGGGGCGGCGTCTCCAGAAGCCCCTGCAGAAGGAGAGGCTTCAGCCAGGGGCGATCTGCGGTAATAACGGTGGCTGCTGCTGCTTCTTTCTCTCTCCCAGAGGCTGCACTGAGGACACGGTTGTCCCTTCCTCCCCTGGGGCTGCCGGTGATGGCACCCGCCTCAGGCTTGCGTGGGTTGTCTGTGCCTGGCCTGGCTCTCCTCGCGGTGTGGCGGCGAAAAGGGACGGGCGGAGTGCTTGCTGGCTGTGGACAGGAGCTGCTGAAGCTGGAGAGGCCAGAGAAGGGTAAAGAAGAAGAAATGGAAGGCCGGCCGGCAGCTGCCTCCCACTGCAGGCAAGAGAGAGCCTGCCTCTCTGGGTGAGGAAGATCCCTCCTCGTAGTCTGCAGCATGCCAGGCCTCCAGCGTGCACCGCAGGGTCTGTATGCATAACCCAAAGCGAGGTATGGCCGCGTAGTGCGTGAGCGAGCGAGGCTATGTGTCTAGGAAGCCTCGTCTTATAAGAGCTGTAGGACACTCATGTATTTTCTTAGGTGGAGGACAGCCAAGCAACCGGAGTGACAGAAGAGGAAGGGAGGAGGGAAGAGAAAGAAGTGCCTGAACTGGCAAATTCTTCTGGCAGCGCTGAGAGCAAGAGCTGTGGTGAGTCCTGGGCCCTTGGGACCCTGTCTCCCCTCTTGTGCACCCCTGCCTCTCCCCTGGCCCCTTCTCTTTCCCACGCTGCAACAAATTTTTTGCTTCCCTAGATGTCTGCTCTTCTCCCTATTCTTGCGTCCTGCTCCCTCTCCCTCTTTGTTTTTTCCCATCCCCTTGTCTCTGTCCTGCACCCATCGCTGTTTTTTCCTTTTCCATCTCTTTGTTGTGATTTGCATCTCTCTCTCTTTTCCCCACAAGTGCTCTGGCCTGTTCCCTGGTGTTCTCTTCCTCTCTGCTCCTGTATGTGCCACTCTGTGTCCGTGCCTTCCTAGCTCTCTCTTTCCTTCTCTTTCTGTCTCTATCCCTTTGTCTTGCTGACTGTCACTGGTTTGTTTCATTCTGTATCTCACGGTGCCTGTCCTCCTTCCTGTTCATCTCTGACTCTCTCTGACCCTTTGTGCTGCTCCCTGGCCCTTTTTTTCCCTCCACCTGTTCTGGTTTTTCTTATGCCATTGCTTAAGCCTAGAGCCTAAAAGCATGAGTGCTTCTTGATTTGATTTGGGGTGGGCGTGAGGGTCTTTTTTTACCTTGCGGTATTGGTGTGATGACTATATCATAGAGGAGAGGATGGTTTATTCCTTTTTCTGCCATTGGTGGAGTTGAAACCTAAATCTGCGAGTCTGTGGTCTTTGGCCAGTTTTCCTAATATTATAGGTGTGAGAGCGCTTGGGGCCTTTGGTCAGGAGACTGCGTTATTTATGACAAGTATGTGTTAGCAAAAGTGTGCACCGTTGCTTGTGGAGAGAAAGAACCAAGTGCAGCCCAGCTCCAGAATTTTGTCTGTGTAGCCAGAAAAGGGCTGGCTTAATCTTGCTCAAATCTTGGATTACTTGTTGGTCGTTGCCAGTGGTTGCTTTTATTCTTAGGAGAAAATTGCCAAAGACTTTGGTGAAAAATGGCTTTCCCAAGTGTTTGGAGGAGATGAAAGAACCCGAAACTACTAATTCTGATAAACCCCTAAGTATGTGAGGCTGTATGAAGCTCACGGCTGTAACCAGCCAGTAGCTTCCATTGATGTGGGGCAATCCCAAGCACAACTACAGGCTGGGTGGAGAATGGATTGAGAGCAGCCCTGAGGAGAAGGGCTTGGGGGTGTTGGTTGATGAGAAACTCAACGTGACCCGGCAACGTGCACTCGCAGCCCAGAAAGCCAACCGTCTCCTGGGCCGCATCAAAAGAAGCGTGACCAGCAGTCGAGGGAGGTGATTCTCCCCCTCTGCTCCGCTCTCGGGAGACCCCACCTGAAGTACTGTGTCCAGCTCTGGGGCCTCCAACTGAAGAAGGACATGGGCCTGTTGGAGGGAGTCCAGAGGAGGGCCACGAAGATGATCAGAGGGCTGGAGCACCTCTCCTATGAAGACAGGCTGAGAGAGTTGGGGTTGTTCAGCCTGGAGAAGAGAAGGCGCCGGGGAGACCTTATAGCAGCCTTCCAGTACCTGCAGGGGCTCTACAAGCAAGCTGGAGAGGGGCTCTTTACAAGTGCATGTAGTGACAGGACATGGGGTAATGGCTTTAAACTGAAAGAGGGTAGATTTAGATGAGATGTAAGGAAGACGTTCTTAACTATGAGGGTGGTGAGGCACTGGAACAGGTTGCCCAGAGAAGTTGTGGATGCCCCATCCCTGAAGTGTTCAAGGCCAGGTTAGATGGGGCTTTGAGCAACCTGGTTTGGTGGCAGGTGTCTCTGCCCATGGCAGGGGGGTTGGAACTAGATGATCTTTAAGGTGCCTTCCAACCCAAACCATTCTGTGATTCTATGATATTTTAACTATTAAAAAACACGTCTTTTTTCTCTGTGCACAAAACGTTGATGGTATTTGCTGAACTAGCTTGCTAATTAGTTAATTGTTGGAGTAGCACTTGCCTGTCTCCCTTTTCCTAGAGGCATGATCTGTCCTGTCTTGGAAGCAAGAGAATGTCCCAGTCTCTGATGCTTTTGCTGGTTTTTCTGCTTAACTTGCGGTAAGTCAGTTCAACTTGGACAAGTACCTCTTGAGCCTTACCTGCTACTGTGTGTAGTTATTGTCAGCAGTGAGGGCAGGGGAAGGGCAAAATTTGGCAGAATATTGACCTGTTTACTCCTCCATACAAAAGGAAGCATTTTTGCAAGTTTGACAAGCGAATTGTGAAGTTGACTGTGATTACACCCCAGAGGAGACTCTAGCTAACGCACACATCAGCAAAGCATAAATCCTGGGCAACTTGATTCCTACCCCCAAAAAACCCCAACCAATCAAACAAAAAAACCCCCACTAAGCTGCTTGTTTTGTGCAGGACCCTAATTTTGAGTACTTCCCCCCTCTGTTTGGTATGTGATAGTTAGGACCACTTACAGCAAAGGTTTGTCTCCAGCTTCTGAGCAAACCTTCCCCACTTCCCCTCCCTGCCCTCTCTGTAGTTGAATTCTGCCAGCTCCTGTGGGCAGGGGCATCCTCCTGAGAAGTCTAGAGCTGGAGAAAGGTTGGGAAAGAGAACTCTTTCCCAACCTTTCTCCAACTCGGTGCCCAGCTGTGGCTCCTCCAGTGAATGGTTTAGGTGGGCCTGGCAGTGATGGGGTGGGGTGGTGGGGAAGAGGAGGCTGGCTGCAGCACTCTCTCTTTGGAGGGCTCATTGGTGAGCTAAACAGCTGCTCCTGAGCTGGTGCTTAACAGCTTGTGTATCAAGTGGTGGTGTTCTCTGGTTCCCAGTCAACAAAGACTTTGGTAGGGTTTTATATCGTGTGCCCTTTGGCTGAGGGCAAGGACTCCACTGATGAGAGGGGCTGAGAGTTTTTGAACACAGGAGATATCCTCAATGGAGGCTATTCTATTGTTTTCTTGAGCCAGGGTTAGTTTTGCCTTGTCTTCTGTCTCTCTTGCTATTCCCCTGTCACTTCTACAATACGTTCCCAACTGTACCTGCTACGGGCCCTGTGCTCTCCCCAAGGTGTTGATATTGTACCTTCACAGGAGGATTTGACAGGGAGTTGTTGGAGCGACAAAAAGTGCCGATAGGTCAAAGGTGCAGGGAGAAAAGTAGTTGTTCAGAGACCTTGTGTCTCAAGCCACCCATAGGCAGTGTAACTGACTGCATGGACAGTTACATAGCAGCTGTGTCAACTATTTTAATGACAGGGATTGGCTAATATGTTCAGGAGGGGTTTTGTTTGGGTTAAAGCTTTGCGCTCTCTGTCTTTCACCTAGTTGAAAGCGTCTACAGTACTGCTGCCAAAGGAATGCTAGCAAGAGCCAGCCTGGCTGGGAGGGCTTTGCCTTGAAACCATGAATCACTGCTGATCGCTTCTCAACTTGTTAGACCCGAGGATAAAGGTCTGTTTATCCAATAAAAATAGTAGCCAACGGGAGGATCACTGAGGTGATGACTTCTTGGGCACCATCTGAGGGATTGTCATTGGATTTTGCTTCAGAAATTAAGTTCTTGAAGCAAGGCACCTGGCCTCTTATAAATTCAGTGTGGTCCCTGGCAGACGTCTCCTTGCATCGGTGGGCTGTTGACTTCCCCCGTCAGAGTACTTGTGTGAGTAGGCTCACTGACAGCTCTACACAAGCGGACCGATGGGCTAGGGGCCTGATGGAAGTCAGGATTTGGTTGTATTTGAGAACTGTGTTGTTGTTGTAATTGGCTAGGCTTGTTTTGCGATACTGTATGTTCTTGATGAAGAAGCATTAGAGTGATGCTTAGGAGGTATGTGCTTAAATGAAGACTTAAATGAAATTCTGCAGCGGGCTTTGTATCTTTCTTATTCAGAGACAACGCTTCCTCAGGTTTTCATTTTCCCTCAGAGCACTCTTGCCTTCCCTCCGCCATGTCGGATGCCTCTGTTCGGTCCCCGGTCCCCTGAGGACATCTCTACTCTGTTCAGATCCCCTCCCGAGGACCTCATTGCGTCAGCAATCCTCACCGCTCAGCATGCGCAGCATGTTAAAGTAGCTCTGTAGCTTGAAGTTGAAATAAGAGAAATGTAAACCGATAGAAAACTGCTTTGTGTGATTACTTATGCATAGCTAGACTGTCTAAATACTGTACTTGTATGACCGAACTCTGTGCTAGCTTTGTGGAGCTACCACCTAGCACCCATCTCTGCACAGACATGAAATAAAAATACCTCTGCCCTGGGTGTATATTGGTGTCTCGCCCGCTGGGAAGCGACCTCACGCTTGTGGGGTAACAGTGTGACAAAAATTAAATTAACAGTCGGGACTGCTGCGCTAGTGCGCTATACCGTGCTCGCCGCTGTATGGGGCCGTGGACCCTCTGGCGTGCTCTCGGTGGCAGTGCATGCGCTGTGCCTGGGAGCAGCGTGGCGGTGCTCTGGTCGCAGGCCCCAGTGGCGAATGAGGGCCGGGGCCACTGGTGAGGTGAGCGAGCCCCTTTGGTGGGTGCGGGGCTGTCTCCTGGCTGCTTGGGGGTGGCGGGATGGTCAGCTTCCAAGCTTCCAGCACCTCCCCTGAAGCCTGTCCCGTAGCCCCAGGCTGCCCCCAAGCCCTGTTGGGAAGGCAGTGAGCTGGCCCTTGAATGCGCTGGACTATCCCTTAATGTGGGTGCCGTTAGCAGTGGTGCGGGGAAGGGCGGCGTCTCCAGAAGCCCCTGCAGAAGGAGAGGCTTCAGCCAGGGGCGATCTGCGGTAATAACGGTGGCTGCTGCTGCTTCTTTCTCTCTCCCAGAGGCTGCACTGAGGACACGGTTGTCCCTTCCTCCCCTGGGGCTGCCGGTGATGGCACCCGCCTCAGGCTTGCGTGGGTTGTCTGTGCCTGGCCTGGCTCTCCTCGCGGTGTGGGGGCGAAAAGGGACGGGCGGAGTGCTTGCTGGCTGTGGACAGGAGCTGCTGAAGCTGGAGAGGCCAGAGAAGGGTAAAGAAGAAGAAATGGAAGGCCGGCCGGCAGCTGCCTCCCACTGCAGGCAAGAGAGAGCCTGCCTCTCTGGGTGAGGAAGATCCCTCCTCGTAGTCTGCAGCATGCCAGGCCTCCAGCGTGCACCGCAGGGTCTGTATGCATAACCCAAAGCGAGGTATGGCCGCGTAGTGCGTGAGCGAGCGAGGCTATGTGTCTAGGAAGCCTCGTCTTATAAGAGCTGTAGGACACTCATGTATTTTCTTAGGTGGAGGACAGCCAAGCAACCGGAGTGACAGAAGAGGAAGGGAGGAGGGAAGAGAAAGAAGTGCCTGAACTGGCAAATTCTTCTGGCAGCGCTGAGAGCAAGAGCTGTGGTGAGTCCTGGGCCCTTGGGACCCTGTCTCCCCCTTTTGTGCACCCCTGCTCTCTCCCTGGCCCCTTCTCTTTCCCACGCTGCAACAAATTTTTTTGCTTCCCTAGATGTCTCCTCTTCTCCCTATTCTTGCGTCCTGCTCCCTCTCCCTCTTTGTTTTTTCCCATCCCCTTGTCTCTGTCCTGCACCCATCGCTGTTTTTCATTTTCCATCTCTTTGTTGTGATTTGCATCTCTCTCTCTTTTCCCCACAAGTGCTCTGGCCTGTTCCCTGGTGTTCTCTTCCTCTCTGCTCCTGTATGTGCCACTCTGTGTCCGTGCCTTCCTAGCTCTCTCTTTCCTTCTCTTTCTGTCTCTATCCCTTTGTCTTGCTGACTGTCACTGGTTTGTTTCATTCTGTATCTCACGGTGCCTGTCCTCCTTCCTGTTCATCTCTGACTCTCTCTGACCCTTTGTGCTGCTCCCTGGCCCTCTTTTTTTCCCTCCACCTGTTCTGGTTTTTCTTATGCCATTGCTTAAGCCTAGAGCCTAAAAGCATGAGTGCTTCTTGATTTGATTTGGGGTGGGCGTGAGGGTCTTTTTTACCTTGCGGTATTGGTGTGATGACTATATCATAGAGGAGAGGATGGTTTATTCCTTTTTCTGCCATTGGTGGAGTTGAAACCTAAATCTGCGAGTCTGTGGTCTTTGGCCAGTTTTCCTAATATTATAGGTGTGAGAGCGCTTGGGGCCTTTGGTCAGGAGACTGCGTTATTTATGACAAGTATGTGTTAGCAAAAGTGTGCACCGTTGCTTGTGGAGAGAAAGAACCAAGTGCAGCCCAGCTCCAGAATTTTGTCTGTGTAGCCAGAAAAGGGCTGGCTTAATCTTGCTCAAATCTTGGATTACTTGTTGGTCGTTGCCAGTGGTTGCTTTTATTCTTAGGAGAAAATTGCCAAAGACTTTGGTGAAAAATGGCTTTCCCAAGTGTTTGGAGGAGATGAAAGAACCCGAAACTACTAATTCTGATAAACCCCTAAGTATGTGAGGCTGTATGAAGCTCACGGCTGTAACCAGCCAGTAGCTTCCATTGATGTGGGGCAATCCCAAGCACAACTACAGGCTGGGTGGAGAATGGATTGAGAGCAGCCCTGAGGAGAAGGGCTTGGGGGTGTTGGTTGATGAGAAACTCAACGTGACCCGGCAACGTGCACTCGCAGCCCAGAAAGCCAACCGTCTCCTGGGCCGCATCACAACAACCGTGACCAGCAGTCGAGGAGGTGATTCTCCCCCTCTGCTCCGCTCTCGGGAGACCCCACCTGAAGTACTGTGTCCAGCTCTGGGGCCTCCAACTGAAGAAGGACATGGGCCTGTTGGAGGGAGTCAGAGGAGGGCCACGAAGATGATCAGAGGGCTGGAGCACCTCTCCTATGAAGACAGGCTGAGAGAGTTGGGGTTGTTCAGCCTGGAGAAGAGAAGGCGCCGGGGAGACCTTATAGCAGCCTTCCAGTACCTGCAGGGGCTCTACAAGCAAGCTGGAGAGGGGCTCTTTACAAGTGCATGTAGTGACAGGACATGGGGTAATGGCTTTAAACTGAAAGAGGGTAGATTTAGATGAGATGTAAGGAAGACGTTCTTAACTATGAGGGTGGTGAGGCACTGGAACAGGTTGCCCAGAGAAGTTGTGGATGCCCCATCCCTGAAGTGTTCAAGGCCAGGTTAGATGGGGCTTTGAGCAACCTGGTTTGGTGGCAGGTGTCTCTGCCCATGGCAGGGGGGTTGGAACTAGATGATCTTTAAGGTGCCTTCCAACCCAAACCATTCTGTGATTCTATGATATTTTAACTATTAAAAAACACGTCTTTTTTCTCTGTGCACAAAACGTTGATGGTATTTGCTGAACTAGCTTGCTAATTAGTTAATTGTTGGAGTAGCACTTGCCTGTCTCCCTTTTCCTAGAGGCATGATCTGTCCTGTCTTGGAAGCAAGAGAATGTCCCAGTCTCTGATGCTTTTGCTGGTTTTCTGCTTAACTTGCGGTAAGTCAGTTCAACTTGGACAAGTACCTCTTGAGCCTTACCTGCTACTGTGTGTAGTTATTGTCAGCAGTGAGGGCAGGGGAAGGGCAAAATTTGGCAGAATATTGACCTGTTTACTCCTCCATACAAAAGGAAGCATTTTTGCAAGTTTGACAAGCGAATTGTGAAGTTGACTGTGATTACACCCCAGAGGAGACTCTAGCTAACGCACACATCAGCAAAGCATAAATCCTGGGCAACTTGATTCCTACCCCCAAAAAACCCCAACCAATCAAACAAAAAAACCCCCACTAAGCTGCTTGTTTTGTGCAGGACCCTAATTTTGAGTACTTCCCCCCTCTGTTTGGTATGTGATAGTTAGGACCACTTACAGCAAAGGTTTGTCTCCAGCTTCTGAGCAAACCTTCCCCACTTCGCGCTCCCTGCCCTCTCTGTAGTTGAATTCTGCCAGCTCCTGTGGGCAGGGGCATCCTCCTGAGAAGTCTAGAGCTGGAGAAAGGTTGGGAAAGAGAACTCTTTCCCAACCTTTCTCCAACTCAGTGCCAACTGTGGCTCCTCCAGTGAATGGTTTAGGTGGGCCTGGCAGTGATGGGGTGGGGTGGTGGGGAAGAGGAGGCTGGCTGCAGCACTCTCTCTTTGGAGGGCTCATTGGTGAGCTAAACAGCTGCTCCTGAGCTGGTGCTTAACAGCTTGTGTATCAAGTGGTGGTGTTCTCTGGTTCCCAGTCAACAAAGACTTTGGTAGAGGTTTTCTTTGTGTGCCCTTTGGCTGAGGGCAAGGACTCCACTGATGAGAGGGGGCTGAGAGTTTTTGAACACAGGAGATATCCTCAATGGAGGCTATTCTATTGTTTTCTTGAGCCAGGGTTAGTTTTGCCTTGTCTTCTGTCTCTCTTGCTATTCCCCTGTCACTTCTACAATACGTTCCCAACTGTACCTGCTACGGGCCCTGTGCTCTCCCCAAGGTGTTGATATTGTACCTTCACAGGAGGATTTGACAGGGAGTTGTTGGAGCGACAAAAAGTGCCGATAGGTCAAAGGTGCAGGGAGAAAAGTAGTTGTTCAGAGACCTTGTGTCTCAAGCCACCCATAGGCAGTGTAACTGACTGCATGGACAGTTACATAGCAGCTGTGTCAACTATTTTAATGACGGGGGTGGGGGGAATATGTTCAGGAGGGGTTTTGTTTGGGTTAAAGCTTTGCGCTCTCTGTCTTTCACCTAGTTGAAAGCGTCTACAGTACTGCTGCCAAAGGAATGCTAGCAAGAGCCAGCCTGGCTGGGAGGGCCCTTGCCTTGAAACCATGAATCACTGCTGATCGCTTCTCAACTTGTTAGACCCGAGGATAAAGGTCTGTTTATCCAATAAAAATAGTAGCCAACGGGAGGATCACTGAGGTGATGACTTCTTGGGCACCATCTGAGGGATTGTCATTGGATTTTGCTTCAGAAATTAAGTTCTTGAAGCAAGGCACCTGGCCTCTTATAAATTCAGTGTGGTCCCTGGCAGACGTCTCCTTGCATCGGTGGGCTGTTGACTTCCCCCCTCAGAGTACTTGTGTGAGTAGGCTCACTGACAGCTCTACACAAGCGGACCGATGGGCTAGGGGCCTGATGGAAGTCAGGATTTGGTTGTATTTGAGAACTGTGTTGTTGTTGCAATTGGCTAGGCTTGTTTTGCGATACTGTATGTTCTTGATGAAGAAGCATTAGAGTGATGCTTAGGAGGTATGTGCTTGGAGGAGATGAAAGAACCCGAAACTACTAATTCTGATAAACCCCTAAGTATGTGAGGCTGTATGAAGCTCACGGCTGTAACCAGCCAGTAGCTTCCATTGATGTGGGGCAATCCCAAGCACAACTACAGGCTGGGTGGAGAATGGATTGAGAGCAGCCCTGAGGAGAAGGGCTTGGGGGTGTTGGTTGATGAGAAACTCAACGTGACCCGGCAACGTGCACTCGCAGCCCAGAAAGCCAACCGTCTCCTGGGCCGCATCAAAAGAAGCGTGACCAGCAGTCGAGGGGGGTGATTCTCCCCCTCTGCTCCGCTCTCGGGAGACCCCACCTGAAGTACTGTGTCCAGCTCTGGGGCCTCCAACTGAAGAAGGACATGGGCCTGTTGGAGGGAGTCAGAGGAGGGCCACGAAGATGATCAGAGGGCTGGAGCACCTCTCCTATGAAGACAGGCTGAGAGAGTTGGGGTTGTTCAGCCTGGAGAAGAGAAGGCGCCGGGGAGACCTTATAGCAGCCTTCCAGTACCTGCAGGGGCTCTACAAGCAAGCTGGAGAGGGGCTCTTTACAAGTGCATGTAGTGACAGGACATGGGGTAATGGCTTTAAACTGAAAGAGGGTAGATTTAGATGAGATGTAAGGAAGACGTTCTTAACTATGAGGGTGGTGAGGCACTGGAACAGGTTGCCCAGAGAAGTTGTGGATGCCCCATCCCTGAAGTGTTCAAGGCCAGGTTAGATGGGGCTTTGAGCAACCTGGTTTGGTGGCAGGTGTCTCTGCCCATGGCAGTCGCGTTGGAACTAGATGATCTTTAAGGTGCCTTCCAACCCAAACCATTCTGTGATTCTATGATATTTTAACTATTAAAAAACACGTCTTTTTTCTCTGTGCACAAAACGTTGATGGTATTTGCTGAACTAGCTTGCTAATTAGTTAATTGTTGGAGTAGCACTTGCCTGTCTCCCTTTTCCTAGAGGCATGATCTGTCCTGTCTTGGAAGCAAGAGAATGTCCCAGTCTCTGATGCTTTTGCTGGTTTTCTGCTTAACTTGCGGTAAGTCAGTTCAACTTGGACAAGTACCTCTTGAGCCTTACCTGCTACTGTGTGTAGTTATTGTCAGCAGTGAGGGCAGGGGAAGGGCAAAATTTGGCAGAATATTGACCTGTTTACTCCTCCATACAAAAGGAAGCATTTTTGCAAGTTTGACAAGCGAATTGTGAAGTTGACTGTGATTACACCCCAGAGGAGACTCTAGCTAACGCACACATCAGCAAAGCATAAATCCTGGGCAACTTGATTCCTACCCCAAAAAACCCCAACCAATCAAACAAAAAAACCCCCACTAAGCTGCTTGTTTTGTGCAGGACCCTAATTTTGAGTACTTCCCCCCTCTGTTTGGTATGTGATAGTTAGGACCACTTACAGCAAAGGTTTGTCTCCAGCTTCTGAGCAAACCTTCCCCACTTCCCCTCCCTGCCCTCTCTGTAGTTGAATTCTGCCAGCTCCTGTGGGCAGGGGCATCCTCCTGAGAAGTCTAGAGCTGGAGAAAGGTTGGGAAGAGAACTCTTTCCCAACCTTTCTCCAACTCAGCTCAACTGTGGCTCCTCCAGTGAATGGTTTAGGTGGGCCTGGCAGTGATGGGGTGGGGTGGTGGGGAAGAGGAGGCTGGCTGCAGCACTCTCTCTTTGGAGGGCTCATTGGTGAGCTAAACAGCTGCTCCTGAGCTGGTGCTTAACAGCTTGTGTATCAAGTGGTGGTGTTCTCTGGTTCCCAGTCAACAAAGACTTTGGTAGGGCTTTTCTTTGTGTGCCCTTTGGCTGAGGGCAAGGACTCCACTGATGAGAGGGGCTGAGAGTTTTTGAACACAGGAGATATCCTCAATGGAGGCTATTCTATTGTTTTCTTGAGCCAGGGTTAGTTTTGCCTTGTCTTCTGTCTCTCTTGCTATTCCCCTGTCACTTCTACAATACGTTCCCAACTGTACCTGCTACGGGCCCTGTGCTCTCCCCAAGGTGTTGATATTGTACCTTCACAGGAGGATTTGACAGGGAGTTGTTGGAGCGACAAAAAGTGCCGATAGGTCAAAGGTGCAGGGAGAAAAGTAGTTGTTCAGAGACCTTGTGTCTCAAGCCACCCATAGGCAGTGTAACTGACTGCATGGACAGTTACATAGCAGCTGTGTCAACTATTTTAATGACAGGGGTGGGGGGAATATGTTCAGGAGGGGTTTTGTTTGGGTTAAAGCTTTGCGCTCTCTGTCTTTCACCTAGTTGAAAGCGTCTACAGTACTGCTGCCAAAGGAATGCTAGCAAGAGCCAGCCTGGCTGGGAGGGCCGCTTGCCTTGAAACCATGAATCACTGCTGATCGCTTCTCAACTTGTTAGACCCGAGGATAAAGGTCTGTTTATCCAATAAAAATAGTAGCCAACGGGAGGATCACTGAGGTGATGACTTCTTGGGCACCATCTGAGGGATTGTCATTGGATTTTGCTTCAGAAATTAAGTTCTTGAAGCAAGGCACCTGGCCTCTTATAAATTCAGTGTGGTCCCTGGCAGACGTCTCCTTGCATCGGTGGGCTGTTGACTTCCCCCCTCAGAGTACTTGTGTGAGTAGGCTCACTGACAGCTCTACACAAGCGGACCGATGGGCTAGGGGCCTGATGGAAGTCAGGATTTGGTTGTATTTGAGAACTGTGTTGTTGTTGCAATTGGCTAGGCTTGTTTTGCGATACTGTATGTTCTTGATGAAGAAGCATTAGAGTGATGCTTAGGAGGTATGTGCTTGGAGGAGATGAAAGAACCCGAAACTACTAATTCTGATAAACCCCTAAGTATGTGAGGCTGTATGAAGCTCACGGCTGTAACCAGCCAGTAGCTTCCATTGATGTGGGGCAATCCCAAGCACAACTACAGGCTGGGTGGAGAATGGATTGAGAGCAGCCCTGAGGAGAAGGGCTTGGGGGTGTTGGTTGATGAGAAACTCAACGTGACCCGGCAACGTGCACTCGCAGCCCAGAAAGCCAACCGTCTCCTGGGCCGCATCAAAGAAGCGTGACCAGCGTCGACCGAGGTGATTCTCCCCCTCTGCTCCGCTCTCGGGAGACCCCACCTGAAGTACTGTGTCCAGCTCTGGGGCCTCCAACTGAAGAAGGACATGGGCCTGTTGGAGGGAGTCCAGAGGAGGGCCACGAAGATGATCAGAGGGCTGGAGCACCTCTCCTATGAAGACAGGCTGAGAGAGTTGGGGTTGTTCAGCCTGGAGAAGAGAAGGCGCCGGGGAGACCTTATAGCAGCCTTCCAGTACCTGCAGGGGCTCTACAAGCAAGCTGGAGAGGGGCTCTTTACAAGTGCATGTAGTGACAGGACATGGGGTAATGGCTTTAAACTGAAAGAGGGTAGATTTAGATGAGATGTAAGGAAGACGTTCTTAACTATGAGGGTGGTGAGGCACTGGAACAGGTTGCCCAGAGAAGTTGTGGATGCCCCATCCCTGAAGTGTTCAAGGCCAGGTTAGATGGGGCTTTGAGCAACCTGGTTTGGTGGCAGGTGTCTCTGCCCATGGCAGAGGTGGTGGAACTAGATGATCTTTAAGGTGCCTTCCAACCCAAACCATTCTGTGATTCTATGATATTTTAACTATTAAAAAACACGTCTTTTTCTCTGTGCACAAAACGTTGATGGTATTTGCTGAACTAGCTTGCTAATTAGTTAATTGTTGGAGTAGCACTTGCCTGTCTCCCTTTTCCTAGAGGCATGATCTGTCCTGTCTTGGAAGCAAGAGAATGTCCCAGTCTCTGATGCTTTTGCTGGTTTTCTGCTTAACTTGCGGTAAGTCAGTTCAACTTGGACAAGTACCTCTTGAGCCTTACCTGCTACTGTGTGTAGTTATTGTCAGCAGTGAGGGCAGGGGAAGGGCAAAATTTGGCAGAATATTGACCTGTTTACTCCTCCATACAAAAGGAAGCATTTTTGCAAGTTTGACAAGCGAATTGTGAAGTTGACTGTGATTACACCCCAGAGGAGACTCTAGCTAACGCACACATCAGCAAAGCATAAATCCTGGGCAACTTGATTCCTGCCCCAAAAAACCCCAACCAATCAAACAAAAAAACCCCCACTAAGCTGCTTGTTTTGTGCAGGACCCTAATTTTGAGTACTTCCCCCTCTGTTTGGTATGTGATAGTTAGGACCACTTACAGCAAAGGTTTGTCTCCAGCTTCTGAGCAAACCTTCCCCACTTCCCCCTCCCTGCCCTCTCTGTAGTTGAATTCTGCCAGCTCCTGTGGGCAGGGGCATCCTCCTGAGAAGTCTAGAGCTGGAGAAAGGTTGGGAAGAGAACTCTTTCCCCACCTTTCTCCAACTCAGTGCC
>NW_027328509.1:0-18000 GCF_034638445.1 Ciconia boyciana
AACGCTCGCTCCCAGCCCGACGAGGGGCTGCAGCGCCTGCAGGAGCACCGCCAGGTGAGGGCTGGGGCTGGAGGGAGAAGCGGGCGGTGGGACACAGGGATGGCCAGGCGCGAGGCGGCCAGCCCTGAGCGCCTCCGACCCGGGCACGGCCATGCCACGCCCCGGGATTTCTCTGGGGCAGGGCCGGCTCCGGGATGGCTACGGCCTGCGCAGCCCCGCAGCAAGGCCCCAGAGGCAGAGAGCAGCACGGAGCTGAGTTCAGCCTGCCTGTAGTGGCCAGGAGCTGCCTCGAAGCCGGGGCCTGGCTTGCCGGCTCTGCCGGGGCCGCTGTGCCCACACAGTCACCACCATCCCGTGCCTCCTCCTTCTCCCCACAGGTGCGCCGCAGGCAGCCACAGGCAGTGCCGCAGCAGAGCCAGACCACAGCCTTGTCCCTCCGTGGGGACAGGCTGCCACCGCTCTCCTGCCCAGCGAGCTCACAGAGCACTTGCAGCCATTGCACACAGGTAGGGAGCTTGAGGGAGATGGGGCCGAATGCCTCCCCGACCCTGGGAGGTGCCGATGGGAGGGCGGGCAGTGCCGGAGGGGACAGGTGCGACCGGCCCCCCGGCAAGCTGAGACTCCCCGGCCATGCCCGGCAGGCTGCCCAGCCGTGCTGGGGGTGCTCCCGAGACTCGGTGGGGGCCACACAGGGGCCAGCCCTCTCCCCAGCCAGCTCTGGGAGCGGGGCAGCAGCCGCCCGTGGGGCTGAGCACTGCCCTCACAGCTGGCAGGATGGCCCGGCCGCAGGGGTTTCCCGCTGGGACACAGGGGTGAGAGGACCACAGTCACACCATCATTCTCCGCGTCTTCTCTCGCAGACGCACAGGCTGGAGGGCCGGGACGCACTGCCCCGCAGCAGGGTCACACAGGGAGAAAGAGTGCCCACGCCAGCCTTGCCACCTCTCCCAAGGCTTGAAGCGACGCAGGCAGCTGCGCCCGGTACGCACTTGCAGCTCCAACAGCAGGATCTGCAAATGTCACCAAGCTGCCCGCTCTGCCAGCAGCAGCAACCTCCGGATCTTCTCTGAGAGGCAGAGCACATGCCGTGGGCCCCACGGCCAGCGGCCACCGAGAGCTCGTCCCACCTGCCCGGGGCATCCTCGGTCAGCGGGGCATGGCAGTGAGGGCTGAGAGATGGGGGCCTGCCCCACACGGCCGCACAACCTGTGACGTGGCTCTGGAGTCCACAGTCCAGTCATTGGTGTCAGGGGTCCTGAGGCGCGTTGTAGCCGCAAGCCGGGGACCCGGCCAGCAGCTGGCGGCACAGGGGCACCTTGCACGCACCACCGGTCTGGCGACGCCTACAAGAACAGCCCAGGTGCAGGCCGCCAAGGGTGGCGAGGCCCCTGCAGCTCAGCCAGGACCACCTCATCCCGATGCTCCGGGGGCCACCAGGGCTGCTGGCGAGGCCCGCGCACCAGTTTCCCCGGGAGCTGCGCCGGAAAAGGGCACTGGGCACGGCCGGTGGCAAGGCCGGGCCATCATCTGCCACCCTTGCGACTTGGCCACGGCAAGCTGCTGCGCACACGGCCTGTGGATGCCCCAAAGCGTCTTGTGGTGGTGCGAATCAAGATGGAGCATCTGGAGGAGCTGGAGCAGGAGGACGACGACAAAGGTCCGAAGACCTGTCAGGACAGAGTCAGCTGGAGGACGACATCTCCATCCATACCATCTGGAGCAGCCTCCAACTGCTGAGCCTCAGCCAGGAGCCACACACAGGCCCCCAGAAGGTGCCCGGCTCACCCGGCAGCATGGCCAGAGACACCGCAGGACAGGCAGATGACCACCCTCAGCGCGCCTCTCCTGCCCCGTCAGCGGACTCGGACGTAGAGCCAGCAGCTTTCTGCCTGGCCGGAGGTCCTGGGGACCAGGGGCACAGCGAGCCTCTCCTCGCATCAGCGCCTGAAGATGTACAGTTGTTGGCTCCTCCCTTGCCTGCGGCCATGCTCCAGGCAGCGGATGATAGTGCCGATGCCCTGGGCACTGCTCAGGGCATCCTGGGTGACCAGGACCTGGCAGCGGGGGCTGAGGGCCAGGGACCCGGCCCTGTTGGCCCCATAACCAGTGACACTGCTCTGGAGGACCTGGAGGAAGAGTGGGAAGAGGTCCCTGACAGAGACACTGCAGGAGGGGCAGCAAGCGACTTAAAGAGCGCTTCTCTTGCCCCATTAACACGCGAAGATGCAGAGCCAGCAGAGCCTTGCCTGGCCGGAGCTCCCAGGGAGCAGGGACGCAGCGAGCCTCTCCCCGCATCAGTGCCTGAGGACACCAGCTTCTCAACTTCTCCCTCGCCTGGAGCTGCCCGTCAAGAGGGGCACAGCGTGACTGTCCCTGCCTCAGCACCTCCCTTGCCTGCAGTCATGCCCCAGCTGGCAGACGATGGTGCCAAAACTGTCGGTGCTGCTCAGGGCATGCTGAGCGACCAGGGCTTGGCAGCGAGGATGGAGAGCCAAGGGCCTGCCCCTGTTGGCCCCGTAACCTGTGATGCTGATCCGGTAGACCTGGAGGAAGAGTGGGAAGAGGTGCCTGACAGAGACGCTGCAGGAGAGGGAGACGGCGACACACAGAGCGCGTCTCTTGCCCCATCAGAGGATGCAGGCGCAGAGGCAGCAGCTTCTCCCCTGGCCAGAGGTCCCGCGCACGAGGGGCACAGAGCACCTACCCCCGCCCAGCCCCTCGCCTACAGCTCTCCATCCCACACAGGCACCGCCGCCCTCCCGCGCGCCCCAGCTCACCGGCGATGGCTCTCTGTCCTCAGGACAGCTTGTCGGAGCTCTGCGCAGGGCTTTCCGCTGCACCTGCCTCACGGGACAGTGAGAGCAGCGGCGCCTGGCTGCCAGCGCCTTGCCAGTGTGCTTGCCTGGCCCATGCCCTGTGCCTGAGCAGCGCAGCCTGTCCTGTCTCCTTATTAAATTCCTTCCTGGCTCTGTCCTGACTGAGGGGTCTCTGTCCTGTGTGCACGGGTGTGTACGTCTGCATCTGCGTAGGCGTGTGCGCGTGCATGTGTGTGTGCGCGCGAGGGTGTGAGTGCAGCAGCTGGGATCAGACCACGGGGCGGAGGGTCCCGGTGTCCCTGGGGCAGCGACTGGAGCGAGTGCGGGTGTGTGCATGAGCGTGACGGCCAGCGAAGATCAAGCCGCGCAAGCCGGTGAGCAGGCGACGTGGCCCGGGAGCAAGGGAGTGAGTGGGTCTCTGAGGGCCAGCCCTGGGTGTGAGAGAGCCTGGGTGCCTCTAGTGGTGAGAGCACCGAGGGTCAGCTATGGGACCAGGGGAGTCCCGTCCGGCCTGGGGGCTGCGGTCAGTACCAGTGTCCTGGTTTCCGCTGGGATAGGGTTCTTTTTCTTCCTAGTAGCTGGTGTCGTGCTGTGTTTTGGAGTTAGAATGAGAATAATGTTGATAACACACTGACGTTTTCGTTGTTGCTAAGTAATCTTTACACTAGTCAAAGACCTTTCAGCTCCCCATGCTCTGCTGGGTGCGCAAGAAGCTGGGAGGGGCACAGGCAAGATAGTTGATCCAAACTGACCAAAGGGCTATTCCATACCAGATGACGTCATGCTCAGTATATCAGCTGGGGAGAGTTGGCCTGGCAGTAGCGATCGCTGCTCGGGGACTGGCTGGGCATCGGTCGGCGGGTGGTGAGCGGTTGCATCACTTGTTGTTTTCCCCCGGGTTTTGTTCCCCCCCCGTCTCTCTCTTTTTTTCTTGTTTTCCTTTTCATTACAAATTAGTATTATTTATTATTATTATTATAATAGATTTTATTTTCTTGTTCCCAATTATTAAACTGTTCTTCTCTCAACCCACGAGT
The DNA here is from genome assembly GCF_034638445.1 of Ciconia boyciana. Taxonomy (NCBI): domain Eukaryota; kingdom Metazoa; phylum Chordata; class Aves; order Ciconiiformes; family Ciconiidae; genus Ciconia; species Ciconia boyciana. The sequence goes on from NW_027328509.1 coordinate 3,854, forward strand.
TTTCTTACTTTTGCTCTTCCGATTCTCTCCCCCATCCCACCGCGTGGGGTGGGGAGGGTGAGCGAGCGGCTGTGTGGCGCTTAGTTGCCGACTGAAGCTAAACCACGACAACCAGCAACTGGACGAGGGCTGTGGCCTTGGGGGCCCCAACATGCGGGGGCCCCTACATGCAGGGGCCAGCAACTGGGGAGACTGGGATCCCGGGGCCAGCTAGTGGGCAGGCTGAGTGTCTGAGCCCAGCTGCTGGAGGAGTCCACCTTGCCCACACGGGTACCTGCAGTCTCCCTAGTGGCCTTCCTGGGGATAAAGCCCCTCACGGTGACACTGAGAGCTGCTAAATGAACAGAAGACTGCGGTCTGGAGGGGCCGCTTGGATTGGGTGTACTCGGTGAGGTGCTGGCAGCCAGGGGTGGGGGCTGCAGCGGCGGCCTCTGTGCGAGGAGACCAGGGGCTGCCCTGTGCCGGACACGGACGGTGCCGGCCGGTGCCAGCCGGTGCTAGCTGGTTCCAGAGCGGCCCCAGCACAGGCACAGCTCAGCCCGTCAGCGAGGCTGGGGGCCCCTCTGGGAAAATGTCCAGCGAAGGCCACAGGGCTGACAGAGCGGGGCTGGACTAGAGGACGCCAGAGGAGCGTGGGCCTGCTGTGGGCCTGTGAGTCCGTGTCCCCAGGGGGCTGCCGTCAAACGGGCGTGGGCGTCTCCACGGTGACCGCCAGGCCTTTGTGACCAGGGCGGCATCGTGCCCACAGGCCATTGTGACGGCGGGGTCCGCACGGCAGCCGTGGGGGCTCTTATGGAGCCAGAGCCCTAGGGCGCCCACTCCCAGGAGAGCGGCTCCCTCAGGAGGCAGCATCTCCCCTGGCTGACCGCGGCAGGTGTCCAACAGAGGACCCCAAAGATGCCCGAGAAGCAGGAGGCGAACGCTCGCTCCCAGCCCGACGAGGGGCTGCAGCGCCTGCAGGAGCACCGCCAGGTGAGGGCTGGGGCTGGAGGGAGAAGCGGGCGGTGGGACACAGGGATGGCCAGGCGCGAGGCGGCCAGCCCTGAGCGCCTCCGACCCGGGCACGGCCATGCCACGCCCCGGGATTTCTCTGGGGCAGGGCCGGCTCCGGGATGGCTACGGCCTGCGCAGCCCCGCAGCAAGGCCCCAGAGGCAGAGAGCAGCACGGAGCTGAGTTCAGCCTGCCTGTAGTGGCCAGGAGCTGCCTCGAAGCCGGGGCCTGGCTTGCCGGCTCTGCCGGGGCCGCTGTGCCCACACAGTCACCACCATCCCGTGCCTCCTCCTTCTCCCCACAGGTGCGCCGCAGGCAGCCACAGGCAGTGCCGCAGCAGAGCCAGACCACAGCCTTGTCCCTCCGTGGGGACAGGCTGCCACCGCTCTCCTGCCCAGCGAGCTCACAGAGCACTTGCAGCCATTGCACACAGGTAGGGAGCTTGAGGGAGATGGGGCCGAATGCCTCCCCGACCCTGGGAGGTGCCGATGGGAGGGCGGGCAGTGCCGGAGGGGACAGGTGCGACCGGCCCCCCGGCAAGCTGAGACTCCCCGGCCATGCCCGGCAGGCTGCCCAGCCGTGCTGGGGGTGCTCCCGAGACTCGGTGGGGGGCCACACAGGGGCCAGCCCTCTCCCCAGCCAGCTCTGGGAGCGGGGCAGCAGCCGCCCGTGGGGCTGAGCACTGCCCTCACAGCTGGCAGGATGGCCCGGCCGCAGGGGGTTTCCCGCTGGGACACAGGGGTGAGAGGACCACAGTCACACCATCATTCTCCGCGTCTTCTCTCGCAGACGCACAGGCTGGAGGGCCGGGACGCACTGCCCCGCAGCAGGGTCACACAGGGAGAAAGAGTGCCCACGCCAGCCTTGCCACCTCTCCCAAGGCTTGAAGCGACGCAGGCAGCTGCGCCCCGGTACGCACTTGCAGCTCCAACAGCAGGATCTGCAAATGTCACCAAGCTGCCCGCTCTGCCAGCAGCAGCAACCTCCGGATCTTCTCTGAGAGGCAGAGCACATGCCGTGGGCCCCACGGCCAGCGGCCACCGAGAGCTCGTCCCACCTGCCCGGGGCATCCTCGGTCAGCGGGGCATGGCAGTGAGGGCTGAGAGATGGGGGCCTGCCCCACACGGCCGCACAACCTGTGACGTGGCTCTGGAGTCCACAGTCCAGTCATTGGTGTCAGGGGTCCTGAGGCGCGTTGTAGCCGCAAGCCGGGGACCCGGCCAGCAGCTGGCGGCACAGGGGCACCTTGCACGCACCACCGGTCTGGCGACGCCTACAAGAACAGCCCAGGTGCAGGCCGCCAAGGGTGGCGAGGCCCCTGCAGCTCAGCCAGGACCACCTCATCCCGATGCTCCGGGGGCCACCAGGGCTGCTGGCGAGGCCCGCGCACCAGTTTCCCCGGGGAGCTGCGCCGGAAAAGGGCACTGGGCACGGCCGGTGGCAAGGCCGGGCCATCATCTGCCACCCTTGCGACTTGGCCACGGCAAGCTGCTGCGCACACGGCCTGTGGATGCCCCAAAGCGTCTTGTGGTGGTGCGAATCAAGATGGAGCATCTGGAGGAGCTGGAGCAGGAGGACGACGACAAAAGGTCCGAAGACCTGTCAGGACAGAGTCAGCTGGAGGACGACATCTCCATCCATACCATCTGGAGCAGCCTCCAACTGCTGAGCCTCAGCCAGGAGCCACACACAGGCCCCCAGAAGGTGCCCGGCTCACCCGGCAGCATGGCCAGAGACACCGCAGGACAGGCAGATGACCACCCTCAGCGCGCCTCTCCTGCCCCGTCAGCGGACTCGGACGTAGAGCCAGCAGCTTTCTGCCTGGCCGGAGGTCCTGGGGACCAGGGGCACAGCGAGCCTCTCCTCGCATCAGCGCCTGAAGATGTACAGTTGTTGGCTCCTCCCTTGCCTGCGGCCATGCTCCAGGCAGCGGATGATAGTGCCGATGCCCTGGGCACTGCTCAGGGCATCCTGGGTGACCAGGACCTGGCAGCGGGGGCTGAGGGCCAGGGACCCGGCCCTGTTGGCCCCATAACCAGTGACACTGCTCTGGAGGACCTGGAGGAAGAGTGGGAAGAGGTCCCTGACAGAGACACTGCAGGAGGGGCAGCAAGCGACTTAAAGAGCGCTTCTCTTGCCCCATTAACACGCGAAGATGCAGAGCCAGCAGAGCCTTGCCTGGCCGGAGCTCCCAGGGAGCAGGGACGCAGCGAGCCTCTCCCCGCATCAGTGCCTGAGGACACCAGCTTCTCAACTTCTCCCTCGCCTGGAGCTGCCCGTCAAGAGGGGCACAGCGTGACTGTCCCTGCCTCAGCACCTCCCTTGCCTGCAGTCATGCCCCAGCTGGCAGACGATGGTGCCAAAACTGTCGGTGCTGCTCAGGGCATGCTGAGCGACCAGGGCTTGGCAGCGAGGATGGAGAGCCAAGGGCCTGCCCCTGTTGGCCCCGTAACCTGTGATGCTGATCCGGTAGACCTGGAGGAAGAGTGGGAAGAGGTGCCTGACAGAGACGCTGCAGGAGAGGGAGACGGCGACACACAGAGCGCGTCTCTTGCCCCATCAGAGGATGCAGGCGCAGAGGCAGCAGCTTCTCCCCTGGCCAGAGGTCCCGCGCACGAGGGGCACAGAGCACCTACCCCCGCCCAGCCCCTCGCCTACAGCTCTCCATCCCACACAGGCACCGCCGCCCTCCCGCGCGCCCCAGCTCACCGGCGATGGCTCTCTGTCCTCAGGACAGCTTGTCGGGCTCTGCGCAGGGCTTTCCGCTGCACCTGCCTCACGGGACAGTGAGAGCAGCGGCGCCTGGCTGCCAGCGCCTTGCCAGTGTGCTTGCCTGGCCCATGCCCTGTGCCTGAGCAGCGCAGCCTGTCCTGTCTCCTTATTAAATTCCTTCCTGGCTCTGTCCTGACTGAGGGGTCTCTGTCCTGTGTGCACGGGTGTGTACGTCTGCATCTGCGTAGGCGTGTGCGCGTGCATGTGTGTGTGCGCGCGCGAGGGTGTGAGTGCAGCAGCTGGGATCAGACCACGGGGCGGAGGGTCCCGGTGTCCCTGGGGCAGCGACTGGAGCGAGTGCGGGTGTGTGCATGAGCGTGACGGCCAGCGAAGATCAAGCCGCGCAAGCCGGTGAGCAGGCGACGTGGCCCGGGAGCAAGGGAGTGAGTGGGTCTCTGAGGGCCAGCCCTGGGTGTGAGAGAGCCTGGGTGCCTCTAGTGGTGAGAGCACCGAGGGTCAGCTATGGGACCAGGGGAGTCCCGTCTGGCCTGGGGGCTGCGGTCAGTACCAGTGTCCTGGTTTCCGCTGGGATAGGGTTCTTTTTCTTCCTAGTAGCTGGTGTCGTGCTGTGTTTTGGAGTTAGAATGAGAATAATGTTGATAACACACTGACGTTTTCGTTGTTGCTAAGTAATCTTTACACTAGTCAAAGACCTTTCAGCTCCCCATGCTCTGCTGGGTGCGCAAGAAGCTGGGAGGGGGCACAGGCAAGATAGTTGATCCAAACTGACCAAAGGGCTATTCCATACCAGATGACGTCATGCTCAGTATATCAGCTGGGGAGAGTTGGCCTGGCAGTAGCGATCGCTGCTCGGGGACTGGCTGGGCATCGGTCGGCGGGTGGTGAGCGGTTGCATCACTTGTTGTTTTCCTGGGTTTTGTTCCCCCCGTCTCTCTCTTTTTTCTTGTTTTCCTTTTCATTACAAATTAGTATTATTTATTATTATTATTATAATAGATTTTATTTTCTTGTTCCCAATTATTAAACTGTTCTTCTCTCAACCCACGAGTTTTCTTACTTTTGCTCTTCCGATTCTCTCCCCCATCCCACCGCGTGGGGGTAGGAGGAGTGTGACGGCTGTGTGGCGCTTAGTTGCCGACTGAAGCTAAACCACGACAACCAGCAACTGGACGAGGGCTGTGGCCTTGGGGGCCCCAACATGCGGGGGCCCCTACATGCAGGGGCCAGCAACTGGGGAGACTGGGATCCCGGGGCCAGCTAGTGGGCAGGCTGAGTGTCTGAGCCCAGCTGCTGGAGGAGTCCACCTTGCCCACACGGGTACCTGCAGTCTCCCTAGTGGCCTTCCTGGGGATAAAGCCCCTCACGGTGACACTGAGAGCTGCTAAATGAACAGAAGACTGCGGTCTGGAGGGGCCGCTTGGATTGGGTGTACTCGGTGAGGTGCTGGCAGCCAGGGGTGGGGGCTGCAGCGGCGGCCTCTGTGCGAGGAGACCAGGGGCTGCCCTGTGCCGGACACGGACGGTGCCGGCCGGTGCCAGCCGGTGCTAGCTGGTTCCAGAGCGGCCCCAGCACAGGCACAGCTCAGCCCGTCAGCGAGGCTGGGGGCCCCTCTGGGAAAATGTCCAGCGAAGGCCACAGGGCTGACAGAGCGGGGCTGGACTAGAGGACGCCAGAGGAGCGTGGGCCTGCTGTGGGCCTGTGAGTCCGTGTCCCCAGGGGGCTGCCGTCAAACGGGCGTGGGCGTCTCCACGGTGACCGCCAGGCCTTTGTGACCAGGGGCGGCATCGTGCCCACAGGCCATTGTGACGGGGGGGGTCCGCACGGCAGCCGTGGGGGCTCTTATGGAGCCAGAGCCCTAGGGCGCCCACTCCCAGGAGAGCGGCTCCCTCAGGAGGCAGCATCTCCCCTGGCTGACCGCGGCAGGTGTCCAACAGAGGACCCCAAAGATGCCCGAGAAGCAGGAGGCGAACGCTCGCTCCCAGCCCGACGAGGGGCTGCAGCGCCTGCAGGAGCACCGCCAGGTGAGGGCTGGGGCTGGAGGGAGAAGCGGGCGGTGGGACACAGGGATGGCCAGGCGCGAGGCGGCCAGCCCTGAGCGCCTCCGACCCGGGCACGGCCATGCCACGCCCGGGATTTCTCTGGGGCAGGGCCGGCTCCGGGATGGCTACGGCCTGCGCAGCCCCGCAGCAAGGCCCCAGAGGCAGAGAGCAGCACGGAGCTGAGTTCAGCCTGCCTGTAGTGGCCAGGAGCTGCCTCGAAGCCGGGGCCTGGCTTGCCGGCTCTGCCGGGGCCGCTGTGCCCACACAGTCACCACCATCCCGTGCCTCCTCCTTCTCCCCACAGGTGCGCCGCAGGCAGCCACAGGCAGTGCCGCAGCAGAGCCAGACCACAGCCTTGTCCCTCCGTGGGGACAGGCTGCCACCGCTCTCCTGCCCAGCGAGCTCACAGAGCACTTGCAGCCATTGCACACAGGTAGGGAGCTTGAGGGAGATGGGGCCGAATGCCTCCCCGACCCTGGGAGGTGCCGATGGGAGGGCGGGCAGTGCCGGAGGGGACAGGTGCGACCGGCCCCCCGGCAAGCTGAGACTCCCCGGCCATGCCCGGCAGGCTGCCCAGCCGTGCTGCGGGTGCTCCCGAGACTCGGTGGGGGGCCACACAGGGGCCAGCCCTCTCCCCAGCCAGCTCTGGGAGCGGGGCAGCAGCCGCCCGTGGGGCTGAGCACTGCCCTCACAGCTGGCAGGATGGCCCGGCCGCAGGGGGTTTCCCGCTGGGACACAGGGGTGAGAGGACCACAGTCACACCATCATTCTCCGCGTCTTCTCTCGCAGACGCACAGGCTGGAGGGCCGGGACGCACTGCCCCGCAGCAGGGTCACACAGGGAGAAAGAGTGCCCACGCCAGCCTTGCCACCTCTCCCAAGGCTTGAAGCGACGCAGGCAGCTGCGCCCCGGTACGCACTTGCAGCTCCAACAGCAGGATCTGCAAATGTCACCAAGCTGCCCGCTCTGCCAGCAGCAGCAACCTCCGGATCTTCTCTGAGAGGCAGAGCACATGCCGTGGGCCCCACGGCCAGCGGCCACCGAGAGCTCGTCCCACCTGCCCGGGGCATCCTCGGTCAGCGGGGCATGGCAGTGAGGGCTGAGAGATGGGGGCCTGCCCCACACGGCCGCACAACCTGTGACGTGGCTCTGGAGTCCACAGTCCAGTCATTGGTGTCAGGGGTCCTGAGGCGCGTTGTAGCCGCAAGCCGGGGACCCGGCCAGCAGCTGGCGGCACAGGGGCACCTTGCACGCACCACCGGTCTGGCGACGCCTACAAGAACAGCCCAGGTGCAGGCCGCCAAGGGTGGCGAGGCCCCTGCAGCTCAGCCAGGACCACCTCATCCCGATGCTCCGGGGGCCACCAGGGCTGCTGGCGAGGCCCGCGCACCAGTTTCCCGGGAGCTGCGCCGGAAAAGGGCACTGGGCACGGCCGGTGGCAAGGCCGGGCCATCATCTGCCACCCTTGCGACTTGGCCACGGCAAGCTGCTGCGCACACGGCCTGTGGATGCCCCAAAGCGTCTTGTGGTGGTGCGAATCAAGATGGAGCATCTGGAGGAGCTGGAGCAGGAGGACGACGACAAAAGGTCCGAAGACCTGTCAGGACAGAGTCAGCTGGAGGACGACATCTCCATCCATACCATCTGGAGCAGCCTCCAACTGCTGAGCCTCAGCCAGGAGCCACACACAGGCCCCCAGAAGGTGCCCGGCTCACCCGGCAGCATGGCCAGAGACACCGCAGGACAGGCAGATGACCACCCTCAGCGCGCCTCTCCTGCCCCGTCAGCGGACTCGGACGTAGAGCCAGCAGCTTTCTGCCTGGCCGGAGGTCCTGGGGACCAGGGGCACAGCGAGCCTCTCCTCGCATCAGCGCCTGAAGATGTACAGTTGTTGGCTCCTCCCTTGCCTGCGGCCATGCTCCAGGCAGCGGATGATAGTGCCGATGCCCTGGGCACTGCTCAGGGCATCCTGGGTGACCAGGACCTGGCAGCGGGGGCTGAGGGCCAGGGACCCGGCCCTGTTGGCCCCATAACCAGTGACACTGCTCTGGAGGACCTGGAGGAAGAGTGGGAAGAGGTCCCTGACAGAGACACTGCAGGAGAGGCAGCAAGCGACTTAAAGAGCGCTTCTCTTGCCCCATTAACACGCGAAGATGCAGAGCCAGCAGAGCCTTGCCTGGCCGGAGCTCCCAGGGAGCAGGGACGCAGCGAGCCTCTCCCCGCATCAGTGCCTGAGGACACCAGCTTCTCAACTTCTCCCTCGCCTGGAGCTGCCCGTCAAGAGGGGCACAGCGTGACTGTCCCTGCCTCAGCACCTCCCTTGCCTGCAGTCATGCCCCAGCTGGCAGACGATGGTGCCAAAACTGTCGGTGCTGCTCAGGGCATGCTGAGCGACCAGGGCTTGGCAGCGAGGATGGAGAGCCAAGGGCCTGCCCCTGTTGGCCCCGTAACCTGTGATGCTGATCCGGTAGACCTGGAGGAAGAGTGGGAAGAGGTGCCTGACAGAGACGCTGCAGGAGAGGGAGACGGCGACACACAGAGCGCGTCTCTTGCCCCATCAGAGGATGCAGGCGCAGAGGCAGCAGCTTCTCCCCTGGCCAGAGGTCCCGCGCACGAGGGGCACAGAGCACCTACCCCCGCCCAGCCCCTCGCCTACAGCTCTCCATCCCACACAGGCACCGCCGCCCTCCCGCGCGCCCCAGCTCACCGGCGATGGCTCTCTGTCCTCAGGACAGCTTGTCGGGCTCTGCGCAGGGCTTTCCGCTGCACCTGCCTCACGGGACAGTGAGAGCAGCGGCGCCTGGCTGCCAGCGCCTTGCCAGTGTGCTTGCCTGGCCCATGCCCTGTGCCTGAGCAGCGCAGCCTGTCCTGTCTCCTTATTAAATTCCTTCCTGGCTCTGTCCTGACTGAGGGGTCTCTGTCCTGTGTGCACGGGTGTGTACGTCTGCATCTGCGTAGGCGTGTGCGCGTGCATGTGTGTGTGCGCGCGCGAGGGTGTGAGTGCAGCAGCTGGGATCAGACCACGGGGCGGAGGGTCCCGGTGTCCCTGGGGCAGCGACTGGAGCGAGTGCGGGTGTGTGCATGAGCGTGACGGCCAGCGAAGATCAAGCCGCGCAAGCCGGTGAGCAGGCGACGTGGCCCGGGAGCAAGGGAGTGAGTGGGTCTCTGAGGGCCAGCCCTGGGTGTGAGAGAGCCTGGGTGCCTCTAGTGGTGAGAGCACCGAGGGTCAGCTATGGGACCAGGGGAGTCCCGTCTGGCCTGGGGGCTGCGGTCAGTACCAGTGTCCTGGTTTCCGCTGGGATAGGGTTCTTTTTCTTCCTAGTAGCTGGTGTCGTGCTGTGTTTTGGAGTTAGAATGAGAATAATGTTGATAACACACTGACGTTTTCGTTGTTGCTAAGTAATCTTTACACTAGTCAAAGACCTTTCAGCTCCCCATGCTCTGCTGGGTGCGCAAGAAGCTGGGAGGGGGCACAGGCAAGATAGTTGATCCAAACTGACCAAAGGGCTATTCCATACCAGATGACGTCATGCTCAGTATATCAGCTGGGGAGAGTTGGCCTGGCAGTAGCGATCGCTGCTCGGGGACTGGCTGGGCATCGGTCGGCGGGTGGTGAGCGGTTGCATCACTTGTTGTTTTCCCCGGGTTTTGTTCCCCCCCCGTCTCTCTCTTTTTTTCTTGTTTTCCTTTTCATTACAAATTAGTATTATTTATTATTATTATTATAATAGATTTTATTTTCTTGTTCCCAATTATTAAACTGTTCTTCTCTCAACCCACGAGTTTTCTTACTTTTGCTCTTCCGATTCTCTCCCCCATCCCACCGCGTGGGGTGGGGAGGGTGAGCGAGCGGCTGTGTGGCGCTTAGTTGCCGACTGAAGCTAAACCACGACAACCAGCAACTGGACGAGGGCTGTGGCCTTGGGGGCCCCAACATGCGGGGGCCCCTACATGCAGGGGCCAGCAACTGGGGAGACTGGGATCCCGGGGCCAGCTAGTGGGCAGGCTGAGTGTCTGAGCCCAGCTGCTGGAGGAGTCCACCTTGCCCACACGGGTACCTGCAGTCTCCCTAGTGGCCTTCCTGGGGATAAAGCCCCTCACGGTGACACTGAGAGCTGCTAAATGAACAGAAGACTGCGGTCTGGAGGGGCCGCTTGGATTGGGTGTACTCGGTGAGGTGCTGGCAGCCAGGGGTGGGGGCTGCAGCGGCGGCCTCTGTGCGAGGAGACCAGGGGCTGCCCTGTGCCGGACACGGACGGTGCCGGCCGGTGCCAGCCGGTGCTAGCTGGTTCCAGAGCGGCCCCAGCACAGGCACAGCTCAGCCCGTCAGCGAGGCTGGGGGCCCCTCTGGGAAAATGTCCAGCGAAGGCCACAGGGCTGACAGAGCGGGGCTGGACTAGAGGACGCCAGAGGAGCGTGGGCCTGCTGTGGGCCTGTGAGTCCGTGTCCCCAGGGGGCTGCCGTCAAACGGGCGTGGGCGTCTCCACGGTGACCGCCAGGCCTTTGTGACCAGGGCGGCATCGTGCCCACAGGCCATTGTGACGGGGGGGGTCCGCACGGCAGCCGTGGGGGCTCTTATGGAGCCAGAGCCCTAGGGCGCCCACTCCCAGGAGAGCGGCTCCCTCAGGAGGCAGCATCTCCCCTGGCTGACCGCGGCAGGTGTCCAACAGAGGACCCCAAAGATGCCCGAGAAGCAGGAGGCGAACGCTCGCTCCCAGCCCGACGAGGGGCTGCAGCGCCTGCAGGAGCACCGCCAGGTGAGGGCTGGGGCTGGAGGGAGAAGCGGGCGGTGGGACACAGGGATGGCCAGGCGCGAGGCGGCCAGCCCTGAGCGCCTCCGACCCGGGCACGGCCATGCCACGCCCCGGGATTTCTCTGGGGCAGGGCCGGCTCCGGGATGGCTACGGCCTGCGCAGCCCCGCAGCAAGGCCCCAGAGGCAGAGAGCAGCACGGAGCTGAGTTCAGCCTGCCTGTAGTGGCCAGGAGCTGCCTCGAAGCCGGGGCCTGGCTTGCCGGCTCTGCCGGGGCCGCTGTGCCCACACAGTCACCACCATCCCGTGCCTCCTCCTTCTCCCCACAGGTGCGCCGCAGGCAGCCACAGGCAGTGCCGCAGCAGAGCCAGACCACAGCCTTGTCCCTCCGTGGGGACAGGCTGCCACCGCTCTCCTGCCCAGCGAGCTCACAGAGCACTTGCAGCCATTGCACACAGGTAGGGAGCTTGAGGGAGATGGGGCCGAATGCCTCCCCGACCCTGGGAGGTGCCGATGGGAGGGCGGGCAGTGCCGGAGGGGACAGGTGCGACCGGCCCCCCGGCAAGCTGAGACTCCCGGCCATGCCCGGCAGGCTGCCCAGCCGTGCTGGGGGTGCTCCCGAGACTCGGTGGGGGGCCACACAGGGGCCAGCCCTCTCCCCAGCCAGCTCTGGGAGCGGGGCAGCAGCCGCCCGTGGGGCTGAGCACTGCCCTCACAGCTGGCAGGATGGCCCGGCCGCAGGGGTTTCCCGCTGGGACACAGGGGTGAGAGGACCACAGTCACACCATCATTCTCCGCGTCTTCTCTCGCAGACGCACAGGCTGGAGGGCCGGGACGCACTGCCCCGCAGCAGGGTCACACAGGGAGAAAGAGTGCCCACGCCAGCCTTGCCACCTCTCCCAAGGCTTGAAGCGACGCAGGCAGCTGCGCCCGGTACGCACTTGCAGCTCCAACAGCAGGATCTGCAAATGTCACCAAGCTGCCCGCTCTGCCAGCAGCAGCAACCTCCGGATCTTCTCTGAGAGGCAGAGCACATGCCGTGGGCCCCACGGCCAGCGGCCACCGAGAGCTCGTCCCACCTGCCCGGGGCATCCTCGGTCAGCGGGGCATGGCAGTGAGGGCTGAGAGATGGGGGCCTGCCCCACACGGCCGCACAACCTGTGACGTGGCTCTGGAGTCCACAGTCCAGTCATTGGTGTCAGGGGTCCTGAGGCGCGTTGTAGCCGCAAGCCGGGGACCCGGCCAGCAGCTGGCGGCACAGGGGCACCTTGCACGCACCACCGGTCTGGCGACGCCTACAAGAACAGCCCAGGTGCAGGCCGCCAAGGGTGGCGAGGCCCCTGCAGCTCAGCCAGGACCACCTCATCCCGATGCTCCGGGGGCCACCAGGGCTGCTGGCGAGGCCCGCGCACCAGTTTCCCCGGGAGCTGCGCCGGAAAAGGGCACTGGGCACGGCCGGTGGCAAGGCCGGGCCATCATCTGCCACCCTTGCGACTTGGCCACGGCAAGCTGCTGCGCACACGGCCTGTGGATGCCCCAAAGCGTCTTGTGGTGGTGCGAATCAAGATGGAGCATCTGGAGGAGCTGGAGCAGGAGGACGACGACAAAAGGTCCGAAGACCTGTCAGGACAGAGTCAGCTGGAGGACGACATCTCCATCCATACCATCTGGAGCAGCCTCCAACTGCTGAGCCTCAGCCAGGAGCCACACACAGGCCCCCAGAAGGTGCCCGGCTCACCCGGCAGCATGGCCAGAGACACCGCAGGACAGGCAGATGACCACCCTCAGCGCGCCTCTCCTGCCCCGTCAGCGGACTCGGACGTAGAGCCAGCAGCTTTCTGCCTGGCCGGAGGTCCTGGGGACCAGGGGCACAGCGAGCCTCTCCTCGCATCAGCGCCTGAAGATGTACAGTTGTTGGCTCCTCCCTTGCCTGCGGCCATGCTCCAGGCAGCGGATGATAGTGCCGATGCCCTGGGCACTGCTCAGGGCATCCTGGGTGACCAGGACCTGGCAGCGGGAGCTGAGGGCCAGGGACCCGGCCCTGTTGGCCCCATAACCAGTGACACTGCTCTGGAGGACCTGGAGGAAGAGTGGGAAGAGGTCCCTGACAGAGACACTGCAGGAGAGGCAGCAAGCGACTTAAAGAGCGCTTCTCTTGCCCCATTAACACGCGAAGATGCAGAGCCAGCAGAGCCTTGCCTGGCCGGAGCTCCCAGGGAGCAGGGACGCAGCGAGCCTCTCCCCGCATCAGTGCCTGAGGACACCAGCTTCTCAACTTCTCCCTCGCCTGGAGCTGCCCGTCAAGAGGGGCACAGCGTGACTGTCCCTGCCTCAGCACCTCCCTTGCCTGCAGTCATGCCCCAGCTGGCAGACGATGGTGCCAAAACTGTCGGTGCTGCTCAGGGCATGCTGAGCGACCAGGGCTTGGCAGCGAGGATGGAGAGCCAAGGGCCTGCCCCTGTTGGCCCCGTAACCTGTGATGCTGATCCGGTAGACCTGGAGGAAGAGTGGGAAGAGGTGCCTGACAGAGACGCTGCAGGAGAGGGAGACGGCGACACACAGAGCGCGTCTCTTGCCCCATCAGAGGATGCAGGCGCAGAGGCAGCAGCTTCTCCCCTGGCCAGAGGTCCCGCGCACGAGGGGCACAGAGCACCTACCCCCGCCCAGCCCCTCGCCTACAGCTCTCCATCCCACACAGGCACCGCCGCCCTCCCGCGCGCCCCAGCTCACCGGCGATGGCTCTCTGTCCTCAGGACAGCTTGTCGGGCTCTGCGCAGGGCTTTCCGCTGCACCTGCCTCACGGGACAGTGAGAGCAGCGGCGCCTGGCTGCCAGCGCCTTGCCAGTGTGCTTGCCTGGCCCATGCCCTGTGCCTGAGCAGCGCAGCCTGTCCTGTCTCCTTATTAAATTCCTTCCTGGCTCTGTCCTGACTGAGGGGTCTCTGTCCTGTGTGCACGGGTGTGTACGTCTGCATCTGCGTAGGCGTGTGCGCGTGCATGTGTGTGTGCGCGCGAGGGTGTGAGTGCAGCAGCTGGGATCAGACCACGGGGCGGAGGGTCCCGGTGTCCCTGGGGCAGCGACTGGAGCGAGTGCGGGTGTGTGCATGAGCGTGACGGCCAGCGAAGATCAAGCCGCGCAAGCCGGTGAGCAGGCGACGTGGCCCGGGAGCAAGGGAGTGAGTGGGTCTCTGAGGGCCAGCCCTGGGTGTGAGAGAGCCTGGGTGCCTCTAGTGGTGAGAGCACCGAGGGTCAGCTATGGGACCAGGGGAGTCCCGTCTGGCCTGGGGGCTGCGGTCAGTACCAGTGTCCTGGTTTCCGCTGGGATAGGGTTCTTTTTCTTCCTAGTAGCTGGTGTCGTGCTGTGTTTTGGAGTTAGAATGAGAATAATGTTGATAACACACTGACGTTTTCGTTGTTGCTAAGTAATCTTTACACTAGTCAAAGACCTTTCAGCTCCCCATGCTCTGCTGGGTGTGCAAGAAGCTGGGAGGGGGCACAGGCAAGATAGTTGATCCAAACTGACCAAAGGGCTATTCCATACCAGATGACGTCATGCTCAGTATATCAGCTGGGGAGAGTTGGCCTGGCAGTAGCGATCGCTGCTCGGGGACTGGCTGGGCATCGGTCGGCGGGTG
>NW_027328510.1:0-17000 GCF_034638445.1 Ciconia boyciana
GATCCATCCAATGTGAGCTTGAATGTTTCCAGGGACAGGGAATCCACAACTTCTTGGGACAACCTGTTGCAGTGTTTCACCACCCTCATCATAAAAAAATTCTTCCTTATGTCCAATCTAAATTTACCCTCTTTTAGTATAAAACCATTGCCCCTTGTCCTATCACAACAGGCCTTGGTAACAATTCTTTCTCAGTCTTTCTTATAAGTGCCCTTTGTATATTGAAAAGCTGCAATAAGGTCTTCCTGGAGCCTTCTCTTCTCCAGGCTGAACGACCCCAACTCTCTCAGCCTTTCTTCATAGGAGAGGTGTTCCGTCCCTCTGATCATTTTCGTGGCCCTCCGCTGGGCCTGCTCTAACATGTCTGTCCTCTACTGAGGACCTCAAGCTAGATGCAGTACTCGAGGTGGGGTCTCGCCAGAGCGGAGTACAGGGGCAGAATCAGCTCCCTCGACCTGCTGGCCACACTTCTTTTGATGCAGCCCAGGCTGCATCTGGGCTGCAAGCACACGTTATCAGCTCGTGTCCAATTTCTCATCCACCAGTATCCCCAAGTTCTTCTCCGCAGGGCTGCTCTCAATCCCTTCATCCCCCGTCTGTACTGACCCTGGGGATTGCCCCAGCCCAGGGGCAGGACCTCGCACTTGGCCTTGTTGAACTTCCTGGGGTTCACATGAGCCCCCTCCTCCAGCCTGTCCACGTCCCTCTGGACGGCATCCCTTACCTCGGGTGAGTCAACTGCACCCTCAGCTTGGTGCCATCAGCTTGGAGGGAACACCTCTCCTATGAAGAAAGGCTGAGAGAGTTGGGATTATTCAGCCTGGAGAAGAGAAGGCTCTGGGGAAACCTTATTGCGGCCTTTCAGTACTTAAAGGGGGCTTATAAGAAAGACGGGGACAGACTTTTTAACAAGGCCTGTTGTGATAGGACAAGGGGTAATGGTTTTAAACTAAAAGAGGGTAGATTTGGACTAGAGATAAGGAAGAAATCTTTTACAACGAGGGTGGTGAAACACTGCAACAGGTTGCCCGGAGAGGTGGTCGATGCCCCATCCCTGGAAACATTGAAGGTCAGGTTGGACGGGGCTCTGAGCAATGTGATGGAGTTGGAAGATGTCCCTGCTCGCTGCAGGGGGGGGTTGGACTAGACAACCTTTAAAGGTCCCTTCCAACCCAAACTATTCTATGATTCTATGATATCCCATACCATATGATGTCATGCTCAGCAATAAAAGCTGGGGAAAAAGAAAGAAGGGGACGTTTGGAGTGATGGCGTTTGTCTTCCCAAGTAACCGTTATGCATGATGGAGCCCTGCTTTCCTGGAGATGGCTGAACACCTGCCTGCCCATGGGAAGCAGTGAATGAATTCCTTGGTTTTGCTTTGCTTGCGCCCGTGGCTTTTCCTTTCCCTATTAAACTGTCTTTATCTCAACCCACGAGCTTTCTCACTTTTACCCTTCTGAATCTCTCGCCCATCCCACTGCAGGGGGAGTGAGCGAGCAGCTGTGTGGGGCTTAGTTGTGGTCTGGGGTTAAACCACGACACAGGCCATCGAATCCACACAGTCCAGTATCCCCGTTCATCCCTTTCCTCCTCCTGGCCAAAGGCAGGGACCCTCTGTTTCTGTCCCTGGTCAGAGTATTCACTGTCTGACCCTTTCGGTGCCAGACCAGAAGTCCCCTCACCGGGATCAAGGGAGGTGATCTCAGTCCTTCTGTGTCTGGCAGATTGCTGATTGCCTTCTTGTGTCTCTACAGCAACTAAGCTGACAGCCTTCTTGGGTGGCCCCTTCTTAACAGCTCTCTTCGCTCTTAGTTCGCATACACGGGCTTCCAGGTTAACGGTGGGTTCGTCATCCCACTTCCTCATGTCCTCCCCGTGGTCGAGCAGGAAGAACCCGAGCGTGCCATGCAGCATGCGCCCGGGGCTCCATTTCCCTCTGACCAGGGCAGGAGGGGGCTTGGCTGTTTGGGGCACCCCTGACAGCCAAGGCACTGGCCAGGAGGGACGAGGAGGGACGGAGATCTTTGAAGTTTTGGAGCCAAGAAGATGCTCTCTTCACAGTTGGTGCATCCGTATCCAGGCAATACCTTGCTGCCAGGCCGTTAGAATATGAGGCTGGGTCGTTTTGAGTCACCTTCCTCCACACGGCCCGCATGCACAGAACGTCCTCTGCATCTTTGGAGACCTTGCTGTTGTCTAGATCACCGCAGATGACTTCCAGCACCGCTAATTCTCTCAGGTACTGGATGCTTTCATCTGCGGTAGTCCACTTCCCTGGGTAGTTCCCAAGATCTTCCTTGAACCTCACACTTGAGAGGAGCTGTCTCCAGAGACTGCAAATTGCTGCCTCTTGTCCAACTCCTCTCTCAATTCCCCGCTTTTAGCAAGGGATCCCACCTGTTGAGCTTCCTTACTTTCCAGTTGCTGACTGTTGGCCCTGCTATGCCAGCATCGGAGCAGCCAGGCAGCAATCTGCTCAGCTGGCTGGTGGCTGTCATCTTTCCGCATCTCTCAAAGTTCTGACGACGAGGTCAGGGGCCAGGCAGTTTCCTCCTCCTGCCTGATTTCTCTCGCTCCTTCCTCCCATTTCTTTGCTGAAGGACCAGCTTCCTGATCAAACCCTTCCTCCTCTTCCTCCTCCCTTGCTCATTGATGATACGGCCCCGTTGACCTCCTTGTCCACTGTTTCTTTTTCACTACTGGGGCAATTACCGTGGTTGTTGTTATTTGGGTCCCTGTCTCAACCATGGTGTCCTCAGATGCCCTTTGGGTCCCTGTCTCTACTGTCATGTCCTCAGACATACTTTGCATCCCGGTCTCAGTCAAGGCATTCTCAGAGGTGGTTTGGGTCCCTGCCTTAACCACAGTCCTCTGATAGTACTGAACCGTGGCTCAGAAGGCATGGGCCAAGGCCCAGGACAGCGCTAGAAGCTGCTGGTTGTCATTGGGGTCGGCAAGGCACCCCTCAGCACTACGAGGGCTGCTATGGGGAAAGTTAACTCCATCCCAGCCAGACCCAATCCAGCCTTACATGGCCTGGCCTGGCCCCCTGCACACAAAGGAGAGGTGCGACGCGTTACAGAAGAAAAACGTGAAAGGTAAAGATATCTTTGAAGACATGTGAAATAGGACTTGACTGAGAGTGACCTCGCCTGTACAAGTCGATTTGCTGATAGAAGAAACCAGACCAAACGGTCTGAAAGCGGCAAAGTTGCAGTAAAATCGTGTGTGGCCTTTGTGGTGGGTTGACCTTGGCCAGTTGCCAGGTGCCCGCTCAGCCCACCCTCCATTGTGTGCAGGGGGCCAGGACGTGCCCTATAAGGCCGTCCCACCCTACCCTCCATTGAGCGCTCGGGGCCAGCCCACACATATAAGGCCGCGCTCGCCCAGCCCTGGCCCATGGCAGACGCAGCCTCTGCTCCTGCACGGTGAAGGGAGGCAGCGGCTGACGCGAGCCGAGGGCTTTGCCGCCCCTCGCAGACCCAGGGAAGGCGACCGGTGGTGACTGTTGGCAGCAGCGTTCGGTGGCCGACGGCCCGCTCCCGCCGGCTTCAGCCATGAGGCGGGATGGTGCAGGCTGGGGGCCTGTGGCACGCAGCCGCCCCTCACCGCGCTGGCGGCCTGCGCAGAAGGACGAGTGCCGGCAGGAGCAGGCCAGCCGCCAGATCGAGCCGCGGCCTTTCCGCTTGCCGCTACGGGAGGGACCCCCCGAAAGCCACAGCGCTGGGCAGCAGGCGGCATGCCAGGCTGTGGCAGGTGCTCTGCTCCAGGTGCCAGAGCCTGCGGGGGAGGACCTGGTGCTTCCTGGCAGCGCCTGCAGCCGGCTGCTGGAGCAGAACACCCGCCTGCAGCGGGCTCTGGAGCACCTGGAGAGGCTACGCGGCGCCCTGGAGATGGAGAGCCGCCTCCTGAGAAAGAGCAGCTCTCCAGAAGCATGCAAGGAGGCGGAGAGGCTCCAGCAGAAATGTGCTCACTTAGCTGCCCTCGCCGAGCAGCTCAAAGAAAGATGCGGGCATCTGCAGGAGACCATCGGGCACCTGACGAATACTCCAGCGCCACTGCCCACCCAAAGCTCTGCTGAGGAACCGTGCATGAAATCGTTTCCTCAGCAGAGGGCTGGAGAAGGGAGAGAGCCCGCCGGAGCTTTGCTGGCACAGGACCAGCAGAGTGAAGCCCCACAGAAGGCGGCTGAGGAGCTCCAGGCCCAGCCAGCTGCAGATGAAGAGGGCTCCTATGATGTGAGCAGCCTCAGCCAAAGGTGTGAGGAGTTAGAGGTGCAGCTTCTGGAGATGACGGACAAAAACACCAGACTGGCTGAAGAAAATTCTCGCCTCCGTGGGCAGATGCGCTGGGCGGAAAAGGTTCAAGCTGAAAACGCTGACCTGAAGGGGCAACTGACGCGAGTGGCAGCGCAGCGCAAGTCTGCTGTCCAAGCCATCAGCAGGCTTCAAACCCAGCTGGAAGCTGCAGAGTGCAGACTGAAAGCTGTGCGAGAAATGGTAGAAAGTGCTCAGAGAGAAGGAAAAAGGGACCACGGAGAAGCCAGGCCACTGTTTCGAGCCCAGGTGAGTGAAGCAGAGAATCGGTTTCAGAGCCCCTCGGAGTCAGCTTGGGCAGGCGGCAGTCCTGGGTCCTGCCTTCTTTCACAGGAGGACCCCACAAGTGAGACAGAAGAACCGGTAGCAGACAAACAGTCCGTCATCCTGCAGGCTCTGGGACAACCACCGGGAAAGCTTGGAGCATCCATAGCTCGATACAGCTACGATCCTTTGGATGGTCCCAGTGAGCAGCCTGAACTAGAGCTGCCTCTAACCGCTGGACAATATGTTTATGTCTTTGGGCAGGTGGATGAAGAGGGTGGGCCTGCGGGAGAGCTGGTGGACGGCACAAGAGGACTCCTCCCCTCTAATGTTGCCAAAGAAGATTCAGATGGCGACCTGGCAAACAAGAGCTGGGATGATCCTCGATATTATATTTTCGGTCTCGCGCCTATTTTGGAGGAAGATGAAGAGGATCTAGATGTGTGTGATGGGGGCTAAAAAGCATAAATAAATGTAGCCTACACAAACCTCCAGAATATCTACAGAAGTGAATTTGTACTTAAAAGTGAATTTTTTTTTGACTTTTAGATTTTTGTAGAATGGGGGCACCTCTGGAAGGCAGCAGGGGCCTCCAAGGGGCCCCAACAAAACCCAGAGGAGGCCCCGGGGCACTTGGAGGCTGATTAAGGGCCTTTGCAGGGTGTGTCCCCAGAGCTGGATGCAGTACTGCAGGTGGGGTCACTACAGGCCTTGGTAACAATTCTTTCTCAGTCTTTCTTATAAGTGCCCTTTGTATATCGAAAAGCTGCAATAAGGTCTTCCTGGAGCCTTCTCTTCTCCAGGCTGAACGACCCCAACTCTCTCAGCCTTTCTTCATAGGAGAGGTGTTCCGTCCCTCTGATCATTTTCGTGGCCCTCCGCTGGGCCTGCTCTAACATGTCTGTCCTCTACTGAGGACCTCAAGCTAGATGCAGTACTCGAGGTGGGGTCTCGCCAGAGCGGAGTACAGGGGCAGAATCAGCTCCCTCGACCTGCTGGCCACACTTCTTTTGATGCAGCCCAGGCTGCATCTGGGCTGCAAGCACACGTTATCAGCTCGTGTCCAATTTCTCATCCACCAGTATCCCCAAGTTCTTCTCCGCAGGGCTGCTCTCAATCCCTTCATCCCCCGTCTGTACTGACCCTGGGGATTGCCCCAGCCCAGGGGCAGGACCTCGCACTTGGCCTTGTTGAACTTCCTGGGGTTCACATGAGCCCCCTCCTCCAGCCTGTCCACGTCCCTCTGGACGGCATCCCTTACCTCGGGTGAGTCAACTGCACCCTCAGCTTGGTGCCATCAGCTTGGAGGGAACACCTCTCCTATGAAGAAAGGCTGAGAGAGTTGGGATTATTCAGCCTGGAGAAGAGAAGGCTCTGGGGAAACCTTATTGCGGCCTTTCAGTACTTAAAGGGGGCTTATAAGAAAGACGGGGACAGACTTTTTAACAAGGCCTGTTGTGATAGGACAAGGGGTAATGGTTTTAAACTAAAAGAGGGTAGATTTGGACTAGAGATAAGGAAGAAATCTTTTACAACGAGGGTGGTGAAACACTGCAACAGGTTGCCCGGAGAGGTGGTCGATGCCCCATCCCTGGAAACATTGAAGGTCAGGTTGGACGGGGCTCTGAGCAATGTGATGGAGTTGGAAGATGTCCCTGCTCGCTGCAGGGGGGGGTTGGACTAGACAACCTTTAAAGGTCCCTTCCAACCCAAACTATTCTATGATTCTATGATATCCCATACCATATGATGTCATGCTCAGCAATAAAAGCTGGGGAAAAAGAAAGAAGGGGACGTTTGGAGTGATGGCGTTTGTCTTCCCAAGTAACCGTTATGCATGATGGAGCCCTGCTTTCCTGGAGATGGCTGAACACCTGCCTGCCCATGGGAAGCAGTGAATGAATTCCTTGGTTTTGCTTTGCTTGCGCCCGTGGCTTTTCCTTTCCCTATTAAACTGTCTTTATCTCAACCCACGAGCTTTCTCACTTTTACCCTTCTGAATCTCTCCCCCATCCCACTGCAGGGGAGTGAGCGAGCAGCTGTGTGGGGCTTAGTTGTGGTCTGGGGTTAAACCACGACACAGGCCATCGAATCCACACAGTCCAGTATCCCCGTTCATCCCTTTCCTCCTCCTGGCCAAAGGCAGGGACCCTCTGTTTCTGTCCCTGGTCAGAGTATTCACTGTCTGACCCTTTCGGTGCCAGACCAGAAGTCCCCTCACCGGGATCAAGGGAGGTGATCTCAGTCCTTCTGTGTCTGGCAGATTGCTGATTGCCTTCTTGTGTCTCTACAGCAACTAAGCTGACAGCCTTCTTGGGTGGCCCCTTCTTAACAGCTCTCTTCGCTCTTAGTTCGCGTACACGGGCTTCCAGGTTAACGGTGGGTTCGTCATCCCACTTCCTCATGTCCTCCCCTGGTCGAGCAGGAAGAACCCGAGCGTGCCATGCAGCATGCGCCCGGGGCTCCATTTCCCTCTGACCAGGGCAGGAGGGGGCTTGGCTGTTTGGGGCACCCCTGACAGCCAAGGCACTGGCCAGGAGGGACGGGGAGGGACGGAGATCTTTGAAGTTTTGGAGCCAAGAAGATGCTCTCTTCACAGTTGGTGCATCCGTATCCAGGCAATACCTTGCTGCCAGGCCGTTAGAATATGAGGCTGGGTCGTTTTGAGTCACCTTCCTCCACACGGCCCGCATGCACAGAACGTCCTCTGCATCTTTGGAGACCTTGCTGTTGTCTAGATCACCGCAGATGACTTCCAGCACCGCTAATTCTCTCAGGTACTGGATGCTTTCATCTGCGGTAGTCCACTTCCCTGGGTAGTTCCCAAGATCTTCCTTGAACCTCACACTTGAGAGGAGCTGTCTCCAGAGACTGCAAATTGCTGCCTCTTGTCCAACTCCTCTCTCAATTCCCCGCTTTTTAGCAAGGGATCCCACCTGTTGAGCTTCCTTACTTTCCAGTTGCTGACTGTTGGCCCTGCTATGCCAGCATCGGAGCAGCCAGGCAGCAATCTGCTCAGCTGGCTGGTGGCTGTCATCTTTCCGCATCTCTCAAAGTTCTGACGACGAGGTCAGGGGCCAGGCAGTTTCCTCCTCCTGCCTGATTTCTCTCGCTCCTTCCTCCCATTTCTTTGCTGAAGGACCAGCTTCCTGATCAAACCCTTCCTCCTCTTCCTCCTCCCTTGCTCATTGATGATACGGCCCCGTTGACCTCCTTGTCCACTGTTTCTTTTTCACTACTGGGGCAATTACCGTGGTTGTTGTTATTTGGGTCCCTGTCTCAACCATGGTGTCCTCAGATGCCCTTTGGGTCCCTGTCTCTACTGTCATGTCCTCAGACATACTTTGCATCCCGGTCTCAGTCAAGGCATTCTCAGAGGTGGTTTGGGTCCCTGCCTTAACCACAGTCCTCTGATAGTACTGAACCGTGGCTCAGAAGGCATGGGCCAAGGCCCAGGACAGCGCTAGAAGCTGCTGGTTGTCATTGGGGTCGGCAAGGCACCCCTCAGCACTACGAGGGCTGCTATGGGGAAAGTTAACTCCATCCCAGCCAGACCCAATCCAGCCTTACATGGCCTGGCCTGGCCCCCTGCACACAAAGGAGAGGTGCGACGCGTTACAGAAGAAAAACGTGAAAGGTAAAGATATCTTTGAAGACATGTGAAATAGGACTTGACTGAGAGTGACCTCGCCTGTACAAGTCGATTTGCTGATAGAAGAAACCAGACCAAACGGTCTGAAAGCGGCAAAGTTGCAGTAAAATCGTGTGTGGCCTTTGTGGTGGGTTGACCTTGGCCAGTTGCCAGGTGCCCGCTCAGCCCACCCTCCATTGTGTGCAGGGGGCCAGGACGTGCCCTATAAGGCCGTCCCACCCTACCCTCCATTGAGCGCTCGGGGCCAGCCCACACATATAAGGCCGCGCTGCGCCCAGCCCTGGCCCATGGCAGACGCAGCCTCTGCTCCTGCACGGTGAAGGGAGGCAGCGGCTGACGCGAGCCGAGGGCTTTGCCGCCCCTCGCAGACCCAGGGAAGGCGACCGGTGGTGACTGTTGGCAGCAGCGTTCGGTGGCCGACGGCCCGCTCCCCGAGGCTTCAGCCATGAGGCGGGATGGTGCAGGCTGGGGGCCTGTGGCACGCAGCCGCCCCTCACCGCGCTGGCGGCCTGCGCAGAAGGACGAGTGCCGGCAGGAGCAGGCCAGCCGCCAGATCGAGCCGCGGCCTTTCCGCTTGCCGCTACGGGAGGGACCCCCCGAAAGCCACAGCGCTGGGCAGCAGGCGGCATGCCAGGCTGTGGCAGGTGCTCTGCTCCAGGTGCCAGAGCCTGCGGGGAGGACCTGGTGCTTCCTGGCAGCGCCTGCAGCCGGCTGCTGGAGCAGAACACCCGCCTGCAGCGGGCTCTGGAGCACCTGGAGAGGCTACGCGGCGCCCTGGAGATGGAGAGCCGCCTCCTGAGAAAGAGCAGCTCTCCAGAAGCATGCAAGGAGGCGGAGAGGCTCCAGCAGAAATGTGCTCACTTAGCTGCCCTCGCCGAGCAGCTCAAAGAAAGATGCGGGCATCTGCAGGAGACCATCGGGCACCTGACGAATACTCCAGCGCCACTGCCCACCCAAAGCTCTGCTGAGGAACCGTGCATGAAATCGTTTCCTCAGCAGAGGGCTGGAGAAGGGAGAGAGCCCGCCGGAGCTTTGCTGGCACAGGACCAGCAGAGTGAAGCCCCACAGAAGGCGGCTGAGGAGCTCCAGGCCCAGCCAGCTGCAGATGAAGAGGGCTCCTATGATGTGAGCAGCCTCAGCCAAAGGTGTGAGGAGTTAGAGGTGCAGCTTCTGGAGATGACGGACAAAAACACCAGACTGGCTGAAGAAAATTCTCGCCTCCGTGGGCAGATGCGCTGGGCGGAAAAGGTTCAAGCTGAAAACGCTGACCTGAAGGGGCAACTGACGCGAGTGGCAGCGCAGCGCAAGTCTGCTGTCCAAGCCATCAGCAGGCTTCAAACCCAGCTGGAAGCTGCAGAGTGCAGACTGAAAGCTGTGCGAGAAATGGTAGAAAGTGCTCAGAGAGAAGGAAAAAGGGACCACGGAGAAGCCAGGCCACTGTTTCGAGCCCAGGTGAGTGAAGCAGAGAATCGGTTTCAGAGCCCCTCGGAGTCAGCTTGGGCAGGCGGCAGTCCTGGGTCCTGCCTTCTTTCACAGGAGGACCCCACAAGTGAGACAGAAGAACCGGTAGCAGACAAACAGTCCGTCATCCTGCAGGCTCTGGGACAACCACCGGGAAAGCTTGGAGCATCCATAGCTCGATACAGCTACGATCCTTTGGATGGTCCCAGTGAGCAGCCTGAACTAGAGCTGCCTCTAACCGCTGGACAATATGTTTATGTCTTTGGGCAGGTGGATGAAGAGGGTGGGCCTGCGGGAGAGCTGGTGGACGGCACAAGAGGACTCCTCCCCTCTAATGTTGCCAAAGAAGATTCAGATGGCGACCTGGCAAACAAGAGCTGGGATGATCCTCGATATTATATTTTCGGTCTCGCGCCTATTTTGGAGGAAGATGAAGAGGATCTAGATGTGTGTGATGGGGGCTAAAAGCATAAATAAATGTAGCCTACACAAACCTCCAGAATATCTACAGAAGTGAATTTGTACTTAAAAGTGAATTTTTTTTTGACTTTTAGATTTTTGTAGAATGGGGGGACCTCTGGAAGGCAGCAGGGGCCTCCAAGGGGCCCCAACAAAACCCAGAGGAGGCCCCGGGGCACTTGGAGGCTGATTAAGGGCCTTTGCAGGGTGTGTCCCCAGAGCTGGATGCAGTACTGCAGGTGGGGTCACTACAGGCCTTGGTAACAATTCTTTCTCAGTCTTTCTTATAAGTGCCCTTTGTATATCGAAAAGCTGCAATAAGGTCTTCCTGGAGCCTTCTCTTCTCCAGGCTGAACGACCCCAACTCTCTCAGCCTTTCTTCATAGGAGAGGTGTTCCGTCCCTCTGATCATTTTCGTGGCCCTCCGCTGGGCCTGCTCTAACATGTCTGTCCTCTACTGAGGACCTCAAGCTAGATGCAGTACTCGAGGTGGGGTCTCGCCAGAGCGGAGTACAGGGGCAGAATCAGCTCCCTCGACCTGCTGGCCACACTTCTTTTGATGCAGCCCAGGCTGCATCTGGGCTGCAAGCACACGTTATCAGCTCGTGTCCAATTTCTCATCCACCAGTATCCCCAAGTTCTTCTCCGCAGGGCTGCTCTCAATCCCTTCATCCCCCCGTCTGTACTGACCCTGGGGATTGCCCCAGCCCAGGGGCAGGACCTCGCACTTGGCCTTGTTGAACTTCCTGGGGTTCACATGAGCCCCCTCCTCCAGCCTGTCCACGTCCCTCTGGACGGCATCCCTTACCTCGGGTGAGTCAACTGCACCCTCAGCTTGGTGCCATCAGCTTGGAGGGAACACCTCTCCTATGAAGAAAGGCTGAGAGAGTTGGGATTATTCAGCCTGGAGAAGAGAAGGCTCTGGGGAAACCTTATTGCGGCCTTTCAGTACTTAAAGGGGGCTTATAAGAAAGATGGGGACAGACTTTTTAACAAGGCCTGTTGTGATAGGACAAGGGGTAATGGTTTTAAACTAAAAGAGGGTAGATTTGGACTAGAGATAAGGAAGAAATCTTTTACAACGAGGGTGGTGAAACACTGCAACAGGTTGCCCGGAGAGGTGGTCGATGCCCCATCCCTGGAAACATTGAAGGTCAGGTTGGACGGGGCTCTGAGCAATGTGATGGAGTTGGAAGATGTCCCTGCTCGCTGCAGGGGGGGGTTGGACTAGACAACCTTTAAAGGTCCCTTCCAACCCAAACTATTCTATGATTCTATGATATCCCATACCATATGATGTCATGCTCAGCAATAAAAGCTGGGGAAAAAGAAAGAAGGGGACGTTTGGAGTGATGGCGTTTGTCTTCCCAAGTAACCGTTATGCATGATGGAGCCCTGCTTTCCTGGAGATGGCTGAACACCTGCCTGCCCATGGGAAGCAGTGAATGAATTCCTTGGTTTTGCTTTGCTTGCGCCCGTGGCTTTTCCTTTCCCTATTAAACTGTCTTTATCTCAACCCACGAGCTTTCTCACTTTTACCCTTCTGAATCTCTCCCCCATCCCACTGCAGGGGGAGTGAGCGAGCAGCTGTGTGGGGCTTAGTTGTGGTCTGGGGTTAAACCACGACACAGGCCATCGAATCCACACAGTCCAGTATCCCCGTTCATCCCTTTCCTCCTCCTGGCCAAAGGCAGGGACCCTCTGTTTCTGTCCCTGGTCAGAGTATTCACTGTCTGACCCTTTCGGTGCCAGACCAGAAGTCCCCTCACCGGGATCAAGGGAGGTGATCTCAGTCCTTCTGTGTCTGGCAGATTGCTGATTGCCTTCTTGTGTCTCTACAGCAACTAAGCTGACAGCCTTCTTGGGTGGCCCCTTCTTAACAGCTCTCTTCGCTCTTAGTTCGCGTACACGGGCTTCCAGGTTAACGGTGGGTTCGTCATCCCACTTCCTCATGTCCTCCCCTGGTCGAGCAGGAAGAACCCGAGCGTGCCATGCAGCATGCGCCCGGGGCTCCATTTCCCTCTGACCAGGGCAGGAGGGGGCTTGGCTGTTTGGGGCACCCCTGACAGCCAAGGCACTGGCCAGGAGGGACGGGGAGGGACGGAGATCTTTGAAGTTTTGGAGCCAAGAAGATGCTCTCTTCACAGTTGGTGCATCCGTATCCAGGCAATACCTTGCTGCCAGGCCGTTAGAATATGAGGCTGGGTCGTTTTGAGTCACCTTCCTCCACACGGCCCGCATGCACAGAACGTCCTCTGCATCTTTGGAGACCTTGCTGTTGTCTAGATCACCGCAGATGACTTCCAGCACCGCTAATTCTCTCAGGTACTGGATGCTTTCATCTGCGGTAGTCCACTTCCCTGGGTAGTTCCCAAGATCTTCCTTGAACCTCACACTTGAGAGGAGCTGTCTCCAGAGACTGCAAATTGCTGCCTCTTGTCCAACTCCTCTCTCAATTCCCCGCTTTTTAGCAAGGGATCCCACCTGTTGAGCTTCCTTACTTTCCAGTTGCTGACTGTTGGCCCTGCTATGCCAGCATCGGAGCAGCCAGGCAGCAATCTGCTCAGCTGGCTGGTGGCTGTCATCTTTCCGCATCTCTCAAAGTTCTGACGACGAGGTCAGGGGCCAGGCAGTTTCCTCCTCCTGCCTGATTTCTCTCGCTCCTTCCTCCCATTTCTTTGCTGAAGGACCAGCTTCCTGATCAAACCCTTCCTCCTCTTCCTCCTCCCTTGCTCATTGATGATACGGCCCCGTTGACCTCCTTGTCCACTGTTTCTTTTTCACTACTGGGGCAATTACCGTGGTTGTTGTTATTTGGGTCCCTGTCTCAACCATGGTGTCCTCAGATGCCCTTTGGGTCCCTGTCTCTACTGTCATGTCCTCAGACATACTTTGCATCCCGGTCTCAGTCAAGGCATTCTCAGAGGTGGTTTGGGTCCCTGCCTTAACCACAGTCCTCTGATAGTACTGAACCGTGGCTCAGAAGGCATGGGCCAAGGCCCAGGACAGCGCTAGAAGCTGCTGGTTGTCATTGGGGTCGGCAAGGCACCCCTCAGCACTACGAGGGCTGCTATGGGGAAAGTTAACTCCATCCCAGCCAGACCCAATCCAGCCTTACATGGCCTGGCCTGGCCCCCTGCACACAAAGGAGAGGTGCGACGCGTTACAGAAGAAAAACGTGAAAGGTAAAGATATCTTTGAAGACATGTGAAATAGGACTTGACTGAGAGTGACCTCGCCTGTACAAGTCGATTTGCTGATAGAAGAAACCAGACCAAACGGTCTGAAAGCGGCAAAGTTGCAGTAAAATCGTGTGTGGCCTTTGTGGTGGGTTGACCTTGGCCAGTTGCCAGGTGCCCGCTCAGCCCACCCTCCATTGTGTGCAGGGGGCCAGGACGTGCCCTATAAGGCCGTCCCACCCTACCCTCCATTGAGCGCTCGGGGCCAGCCCACACATATAAGGCCGCGCTCGCCCAGCCCTGGCCCATGGCAGACGCAGCCTCTGCTCCTGCACGGTGAAGGGAGGCAGCGGCTGACGCGAGCCGAGGGGTCTCCTAGGGTTCGCAGACCCAGGGAAGGCGACCGGTGGTGACTGTTGGCAGCAGCGTTCGGTGGCCGACGGCCCGCTCCCGAGGCTTCAGCCATGAGGCGGGATGGTGCAGGCTGGGGGCCTGTGGCACGCAGCCGCCCCTCACCGCGCTGGCGGCCTGCGCAGAAGGACGAGTGCCGGCAGGAGCAGGCCAGCCGCCAGATCGAGCCGCGGCCTTTCCGCTTGCCGCTACGGGAGGGACCCCCCGAAAGCCACAGCGCTGGGCAGCAGGCGGCATGCCAGGCTGTGGCAGGTGCTCTGCTCCAGGTGCCAGAGCCTGCGGGGGAGGACCTGGTGCTTCCTGGCAGCGCCTGCAGCCGGCTGCTGGAGCAGAACACCCGCCTGCAGCGGGCTCTGGAGCACCTGGAGAGGCTACGCGGCGCCCTGGAGATGGAGAGCCGCCTCCTGAGAAAGAGCAGCTCTCCAGAAGCATGCAAGGAGGCGGAGAGGCTCCAGCAGAAATGTGCTCACTTAGCTGCCCTCGCCGAGCAGCTCAAAGAAAGATGCGGGCATCTGCAGGAGACCATCGGGCACCTGACGAATACTCCAGCGCCACTGCCCACCCAAAGCTCTGCTGAGGAACCGTGCATGAAATCGTTTCCTCAGCAGAGGGCTGGAGAAGGGAGAGAGCCCGCCGGAGCTTTGCTGGCACAGGACCAGCAGAGTGAAGCCCCACAGAAGGCGGCTGAGGAGCTCCAGGCCCAGCCAGCTGCAGATGAAGAGGGCTCCTATGATGTGAGCAGCCTCAGCCAAAGGTGTGAGGAGTTAGAGGTGCAGCTTCTGGAGATGACGGACAAAAACACCAGACTGGCTGAAGAAAATTCTCGCCTCCGTGGGCAGATGCGCTGGGCGGAAAAGGTTCAAGCTGAAAACGCTGACCTGAAGGGGCAACTGACGCGAGTGGCAGCGCAGCGCAAGTCTGCTGTCCAAGCCATCAGCAGGCTTCAAACCCAGCTGGAAGCTGCAGAGTGCAGACTGAAAGCTGTGCGAGAAATGGTAGAAAGTGCTCAGAGAGAAGGAAAAAGGGACCACGGAGAAGCCAGGCCACTGTTTCGAGCCCAGGTGAGTGAAGCAGAGAATCGGTTTCAGAGCCCCTCAGAGTCAGCTTGGGCAGGCGGCAGTCCTGGGTCCTGCCTTCTTTCACAGGAGGACCCCACAAGTGAGACAGAAGAACCGGTAGCAGACAAACAGTCCGTCATCCTGCAGGCTCTGGGACAACCACCGGGAAAGCTTGGAGCATCCATAGCTCGATACAGCTACGATCCTTTGGATGGTCCCAGTGAGCAGCCTGAACTAGAGCTGCCTCTAACCGCTGGACAATATGTTTATGTCTTTGGGCAGGTGGATGAAGAGGGTGGGCCTGCGGGAGAGCTGGTGGACGGCACAAGAGGACTCCTCCCCTCTAATGTTGCCAAAGAAGATTCAGATGGCGACCTGGCAAACAAGAGCTGGGATGATCCTCGATATTATATTTTCGGTCTCGCGCCTATTTTGGAGGAAGATGAAGAGGATCTAGATGTGTGTGATGGGGGCTAAAAGCATAAATAAATGTAGCCTACACAAACCTCCAGAATATCTACAGAAGTGAATTTGTACTTAAAAGTGAATTTTTTTGACTTTTAGATTTTTGTAGAATGGGGGACCTCTGGAAGGCAGCAGGGGCCTCCAAGGGGCCCCAACAAAACCCAGAGGAGGCCCCGGGGCACTTGGAGGCTGATTAAGGGCCTTTGCAGGGTGTGTCCCCAGAGCTGGATGCAGTACTGCAGGTGGGGTCACTACAGGCCTTGGTAACAATTCTTTCTCAGTCTTTCTTATAAGTGCCCTTTGTATATTGAAAAGCTGCAATAAGGTCTTCCTGGAGCCTTCTCTTCTCCAGGCTGAACGACCCCAACTCTCTCAGCCTTTCTTCATAGGAGAGGTGTTCCGTCCCTCTGATCATTTTCGTGGCCCTCCGCTGGGCCTGCTCTAACATGTCTGTCCTCTACTGAGGACCTCAAGCTAGATGCAGTACTCGAGGTGGGGTCTCGCCAGAGCGGAGTACAGGGGCAGAATCAGCTCCCTCGACCTGCTGGCCACACTTCTTTTGATGCAGCCCAGGCTGCATCTGGGCTGCAAGCACACGTTATCAGCTCGTGTCCAATTTCTCATCCACCAGTATCCCCAAGTTCTTCTCCGCAGGGCTGCTCTCAATCCCTTCATCCCCCGTCTGTACTGACCCTGGGGATTGCCCCAGCCCAGGGGCAGGAACTCGCACTTGGCCTTGTTGAACTTCCTGGGGTTCACATGAGCCCCTCCTCCAGCCTGTCCACGTCCCTCTGGACGGCATCCCTTACCTCGGGTGAGTCAACTGCACCCTCAGCTTGGTGCCATCAGCTTGGAGGGAACACCTCTCCTATGAAGAAAGGCTGAGAGAGTTGGGATTATTCAGCCTGGAGAAGAGAAGGCTCTGGGGAAACCTTATTGCGGCCTTTCAGTACTTAAAGGGGGCTTATAAGAAAGACGGGGACAGACTTTTTAACAAGGCCTGTTGTGATAGGACAAGGGGTAATGGTTTTAAACTAAAAGAGGGTAGATTTGGACTAGAGATAAGGAAGAAATCTTTTACAACGAGGGTGGTGAAACACTGCAACAGGTTGCCCGGAGAGGTGGTCGATGCCCCATCCCTGGAAACATTGAAGGTCAGGTTGGACGGGGCTCTGAGCAATGTGATGGAGTTGGAAGATGTCCCTGCTCGCTGCAGGGGGGTTTGGACTAGACGACCTTTAAAGGTCCCTTCCAACCCAAACTATTCTATGATTCTATGATATCCCATACCATATGATGTCATGCTCAGCAATAAAAGCTGGGGAAAAAGAAAGAAGGGGACGTTTGGAGTGATGGCGTTTGTCTTCCCAAGTAACCGTTATGCATGATGGAGCCCTGCTTTCCTGGAGATGGCTGAACACCTGCCTGCCCATGGGAAGCAGTGAATGAATTCCTTGGTTTTGCTTTGCTTGCGCCCGTGGCTTTTCCTTTCCCTATTAAACTGTCTTTATCTCAACCCACGAGCTTTCTCACTTTTACCCTTCTGAATCTCTCCCCCATCCCACTGCAGGGGGAGTGAGCGAGCAGCTGTGTGGGGCTTAGTTGTGGTCTGGGGTTAAACCACGACACAGGCCATCGAATCCACACAGTCCAGTATCCCCGTTCATCCCTTTCCTCCTCCTGGCCAAAGGCAGGGACCCTCTGTTTCTGTCCCTGGTCAGAGTATTCACTG
>NW_027328511.1:0-17000 GCF_034638445.1 Ciconia boyciana
AGGAAATGGGAACGCCGCTTATGTTCCCTGCAACGCTGCCTTTTCATTTCCCTCTTCATGACACGCCCATTCAGCCACACAGGCTCCTTTCAAGTGACAGTATTAGAGGCCACGATTTTTCCAGGGGAAATGACACAGAAATAAAAGAATGATCCCAATGCACAGTACCTGAGCAAGGAAAATGCAGAGGCAGTAGACAGGTGCAGCCCAGGGTCCAGCTCAACTGTCAGGTTCATGGGGATGAAGCAGGACTGACATCAAGCAGGGCAGTCATCCCACACGTCAGGAGCAGACCCAATGACGGTAACCCGGGTCAACAGAGCCCACTGATTGCTGACCAGAGCCACAACGACCAGACAGACCCAAGGAGAGGCTGGGAAATCAGTGGACAACTTAGGGTCTGCATCAAGGGGGCTCACAGTCAGGCATAAACCAATCTGCAAAAGAACGGCAGGCTTACAGTCCTGCCACCAAGCTGAAGAAAGGACTAAGGGCTCAGGACAGAGCTTAAATAGAGCCCTGGGTCAAAGGGAAGAGGGAGGAGTGAGAGACCCCAGGTGAGGCTCATCAGGGCCATTGGGCCTGTTGTTACTGCACTCAGGCCACTGATGTGCAAGAAGAGGAAATCTCCTGTGCACCTGGGACACAGGACACCAGCTCCATCTATCACAACAATGCGGGGAAGGACTTGTTCCTTCAAGAAAGGAAGCTTCCATTCATTTTATAAGTGCAACATCTGCCTTTTCTGCTAAGGGTCCTTTGAGTCACATCCCTGCCCCAGAAAATCCACACCTAGAGTCTCCTCCCAGACCTTGATACTCCCACAGCCAGCGCCTATGGCGAGGGTCTGTCCAAAGGCTCCAATGCCCTGCCACACCCTGCTCTCTCGGATCACGTGCTGCAGATGCTGCCTGCCCTCTCTGGTATCATAGTTTCACCCCACTGTGCTTCTGCTGTCTGCTCAGCATGGCTCATGAATGTCGATGGAGAGTGCATTTCCTGAGGGCCTTGCTACACAGCAGGGCACAGGGGGTTTGCTGACAGCAGCTGTCTTTCAGGGAACATGGGGCTTTAGCTATGGGGAAAGGAACCGTAGGGGTTCCCACAGCATATGGGACAGCACAAGAGGTGCCCCTCACTCTACCTGAAGTAGGAGTGGGGAGGCACAGGGCAAAACATCACTCATGGGGTGCTAGAGGATGTGGGAAGAAGAGATAGGCAGCTTGGCCTCTCCTACATCCCCTGTGGCAGGAGCTACCACCACATCCCGGTGGAGTAGACCCCACCAACTACAAGCCATCTTCACCCACGAGCAAGGTTACTTTCCTCCCTGATGTTGGTGGTCTTACCGTTCAGGGCAGGAAGACATAATGGCTGCATCGTGGAGGCTTTCTTTCTCTCCTTCCCCTGGTGTGCAAGGGACACAGCAGGACTTGCTAAGCGCCCTCACTTCAGTGTCATGGGCAACAAGTCATGTAATCTGCCAAGCAGTGACTGTGGTGCTATGACAATATTGCTGACTACTTCAGAAAGGGAGCTCAGCAGCACAAAGAGATGGTCTGGGGGGCAGAAGGGAAGGGTTACAATTGCTTGGGCATCGGTAACACACCCCACGCGTCTTGGAGCCATGGAAAGCATTGCAGGGGTTGCTGAGAGACACAGCAAGTCTGGTGTTCAGGACAAAGGGATGTGGGTGACTTTGCATTGCTTTGTCACATGGAAAGGACACTCCCTCCAGGTGACCATTTCAGTGGAACTCCCCTGCTCCAAATCTCCCAGGAAAGATATGAGTCCACCACATCCCTTCAGCTACGTCTTTACCCTGTATAGCATCACATTTACCCCTGGACAGCTTGGCCGGGCATCCCAGGAGGGAAGGAACACGAGGAGACTCAAGCTACAATGCACCATAAACTTTAATAAGTCTGAAGAGAGAAACAAAGCAGTGCATGCCAGAAGGGACCCGGTCCACGCTGCTACCAGGGCAGCTGACAGCCAGGCACCCCTTCACAGCAATGGGACGCGCGTCTTCCTCCCACACACATGGGGAGAGGGTGATGAGCAGGGCCCCTCTCAACTTGCTTCAGGATGAACCCCTGGCACAGCTCAGCAGGAGGCAACAGGGACTCATGATGCGGAGAAGAAAGCAGGACAAGAAGAAGACATCAGTTGGCCGTGTTTCCAGACAGCACAGGATGGCACCTTGCTTCCCTCCCTCCTTTGCAGGAGGCCACGAGGGAGCTCAACCATCTGGAAACCCTGGCCAGCAGCTCCAACCTCAGTCCGGCACCTGGCTTTGGGCTTCCTGGTCGATGCACTCACTGGACACCCGGCCCGCCTTTAGCAGGGCAGGCACCTTCTGCCGTAGTAGCGGCCACCAAGGCCAGAGAGGCTAAAGCCCCCAGAGGAGATGGGCACTCCCTCCTCACTCAGGATGCTGCCAACAGCAGCGGAGGTGGTGGATCCCACAGCAGTGTTCTGGGGGAAGGAGCTGAGGATGGGTCCAGGCAGGGTCACCACCACAGGAGAGGGCTGGATCACCACGCGGGAGTCCTGGCACTGCCTGACACAGGGCTCGTTGCAGCTGTTGGCAAGCGGGGTTGGGCCACAGGGGCGGCACAGATCGTAGCAGGACATGGCTGCGGGACGGAGGTGCACCTGGGAGAGAGGGCACGGAAAGCACAGGCAGTGTGTGAGGTGCAGCCTGACAGCGCAATCGGCAAGAGCAAAGGCACAGGCTGGGAAGCAGGAACAGCCTGCTTAGGGAGCAAGAGAGCCTTAGGAGCCATGGTCCCCAAGGTTGCCCTGTCAAGAAAGCACAAGACCTTCTCCCACCTCCCATGGTGTTCGCAAGGAGCCAAGAATCAGGAACACAACAAAGGAGCAAGGCTCTCAGCAAAAGCTACACCAAGACCAGAAGACCAAGAGGAGAACAAGAGAAAGAGAAGAGTGAGGCAAAGGGGGTTGCAGCTCACCTTGTTCACCAAGGAGGAGAAGGCAAGGGAAGCGGATGAGGAAGCCTGCTGTTGGACTGGCTTTTATACTGGTCCAGAGCGCCCCAGGCCCAGAGGCACCCCTTGCGCATGTAATGTGTTAACCAACAAGCTCATCTTGCATGCAAAGCATCACAGTTAAAGAAAAGGGGAGATTGTTTATGTTCCCTGCAACGCTGCCTTTTCATTTCCCTCTTCATGACATGCCCATTCAGCCACACAGGCTCCTTTCAAGTGACAGTATTAGAGGCCAACATATTTCCAGGGGAAATGACATGTCAGCACAGGCAGATGATGCAGCCAGTGATGAGGAGTGTCCCACCTCACCAGGCGATGGCAGCCCCTTGCCCCCCCGGGCCTCACTTTAAAGTGCTTCCTGATGAATGGGGCAGGTCTCCTCATAACCCTGAGGCTTCAGCCTGGACATCCACATGCAAGGGGCTGCACCATCTCTTGCTCTCCCTCGTGCTGTGCTCACTCACACTGTACTAGGCATCGCCTTTCTAGGCACGGCACCTCTGCTCTTGGGTTTTAGACTCTCTCTCTGAGATTGAGCTTTGCTCTCAGCAGAGGTTTGCCTGGCTCGTTTGCCATCTTCCTTCTCTCCTTCATCCCTACCTGCCTTAAGCAGCAGAGTACCAGAGGGTAAGAATGAAGGCTATTCCCCTCCCAACACTCTTTGCTGGAGACCTCTGGCAAAGGTGGAGGCACCCCAGCGACCAAGGCACATGCTGGCCAAGCGATACACGCACTTCTTCCTGCCTGTGTCTTTGCCACAACTTCTGCTCTGGCCATCCAGACTGTCGGCACACCAGGCACGACCAAGAACTTGGCAGGATTTCCACAGGACACCCAACCCGGCTCAGCAGCAAAGCAGGGTGCACAAGGCTTTGCAAGGACAGTCGGAGGAGCACGGCACAAGAGGAGCCTCCTACTCTACCTGAAGCACGACCAGAGCAGCAGGACCAAAGTATTGCCTGTGGAGGACAAGGGAGCGGGAAGGAGGGACTGAGAACAGAGCTGGTCACGTACCACTCCCTCAGTCTCCCCAGCTTCAGGCCTGCTTGGAGGGACAAAAGGAACACTGCTTGGGACCTCTCCAGGCACAGCCTGCACAGCAGCTGAGTGAGGTTTCTGGAGCATTTGCTGCACGTCTGCTCCACACTCGCTTCCCTTCAGGACACGGTGACACACACAGAAGGACTCCGCAACACCTAAGGCTTCTGACCACAAGACTGCTCCGGTGGGGGCAAAGATGCTTTTCCTGCTCCCTTCTTGACCTCCTCAGAATTTCCAGGACATGTCACCAACGCTACCTATCACTTTCACATGAGGGAGGACGACCCCTGTGTGTCCATCCCCTCCCCTACCCGTTTTACACACCCATGCTCAACCCATCCCCATTCTGCTAAAATCTAGCAGAGGGCACACATCTCCCTTTACACAGTTGCCCTGGCTGCCACGTGTCCCTTCAACTCCTTTGGGACTCCCTCCGGTTCCAGGGTTTGGAAGAAGTGCTTGGAGGAGGGAAGGGCAAGGACACATTGCAAGTGGTACCATGCGACCAGAGCCTTGCCCAGGTGGGTGCTAGCCTGCACAGAAATGTCTTCCAGCACGTCAATGGCTTGCCTCATCAACTGGGAGCCAGTATCCAACCTCACTTGTTGCTCACATGCCCCTTGGGGAGCTCCTGGCCACCCTTTCCATAGTCAGACCATACCACACACCCCTCCACTGCCCCACGTCTCTTCCAATGCCTATGGCCATTGAGGGTACTCAGCCCTACAGGCACGAGAAAGGTCCACCACTGGCCCACACTCACCCACCCTATTCTCACCCACAGCATCACATTGCCCCCTCGGCAGCTTGGCCGGGCATTCCAGGAGGGAAGGAACACGAGGAGACTCAAGCTACAATGCACCATAAACTTTAATAAGTCTGAAGAGAGAAACAAAGCAGTGCATGCCAGAAGGGACCCGGTCCACGCTGCTACCAGGGCAGCTGACAGCCAGGCACCCCTTCACAGCAATGGGACGCGCGTCTTCCTCCCACACACATGGGGAGAGGGTGATGAGCAGGGCCCCTCTCAACTTGCTTCAGGATGAACCCCTGGCACAGCTCAGCAGGAGGCAACAGGGACTCATGATGCGGAGAAGAAAGCAGGACAAGAAGAAGACATCAGTTGGCCGTGTTTCCAGACAGCACAGGATGGCACCTTGCTTCCCTCCCTCCTTTGCAGGAGGCCACGAGGGAGCTCAACCATCTGGAAACCCTGGCCAGCAGCTCCAACCTCAGTCCGGCACCTGGCTTTGGGCTTCCTGGTCGATGCACTCACTGGACACCCGGCCCGCCTTTAGCAGGGCAGGCACCTTCTGCCGTAGTAGCGGCCACCAAGGCCAGAGAGGCTAAAGCCCCCAGAGGAGATGGGCACTCCCTCCTCACTCAGGATGCTGCCAACAGCAGCGGAGGTGGTGGATCCCACAGCAGTGTTCTGGGGGAAGGAGCTGAGGATGGGTCCAGGCAGGGTCACCACCACAGGAGAGGGCTGGATCACCACGCGGGAGTCCTGGCACTGCCTGACACAGGGCTCGTTGCAGCTGTTGGCAAGCGGGGTTGGGCCACAGGGGCGGCACAGATCGTAGCAGGACATGGCTGCGGGACGGAGGTGCACCTGGGAGAGAGGGCACGGAAAGCACAGGCAGTGTGTGAGGTGCAGCCTGACAGCGCAATCGGCAAGAGCAAAGGCACAGGCTGGGAAGCAGGAACAGCCTGCTTAGGGAGCAAGAGAGCCTTAGGAGCCGTGGTCCCCAAGGTTGCCCTGTCAAGAAAGCACAAGACCTTCTCCCACCTCCCATGGTGTTCGCAAGGAGCCAAGAATCAGGAACACAACAAAGGAGCAAGGCTCTCAGCAAAAGCTACACCAAGACCAGAAGACCAAGAGGAGAACAAGAGAAAGAGAAGAGTGAGGCAAAGGGGGTTGCAGCTCACCTTGTTCACCAAGGAGGAGAAGGCAAGGGAAGCGGATGAGGAAGCCTGCTGTTGGACTGGCTTTTATACTGGTCCAGAGCGCCCCAGGCCCAGAGGCACCCCTTGCGCATGTAATGTGTTAACCAACAAGCTCATCTTGCATGCAAAGCATCACAGTTAAGGAAATGGGAACGCCGCTTATGTTCCCTGCAACGCTGCCTTTTCATTTCCCTCTTCATGACACGCCCATTCAGCCACACAGGCTCCTTTCAAGTGACAGTATTAGAGGCCACGATTTTTCCAGGGAAATGACACAGAAATAAAAGAATGATCCCAATGCACAGTACCTGAGCAAGGAAAATGCAGAGGCAGTAGACAGGTGCAGCCCAGGGTCCAGCTCAACTGTCAGGTTCATGGGGATGAAGCAGGACTGACATCAAGCAGGGCAGTCATCCCACACGTCAGGAGCAGACCCAATGACGGTAACCCGGGTCAACAGAGCCCACTGATTGCTGACCAGAGCCACAACGACCAGACAGACCCAAGGAGAGGCTGGGAAATCAGTGGACAACTTAGGGTCTGCATCAAGGGGGCTCACAGTCAGGCATAAACCAATCTGCAAAAGAACGGCAGGCTTACAGTCCTGCCACCAAGCTGAAGAAAGGACTAAGGGCTCAGGACAGAGCTTAAATAGAGCCCTGGGTCAAAGGGAAGAGGGAGGAGTGAGAGACCCCAGGTGAGGCTCATCAGGGCCATTGGGCCTGTTGTTACTGCACTCAGGCCACTGATGTGCAAGAAGAGGAAATCTCCTGTGCACCTGGGACACAGGACACCAGCTCCATCTATCACAACAATGCGGGGAAGGACTTGTTCCTTCAAGAAAGGAAGCTTCCATTCATTTTATAAGTGCAACATCTGCCTTTTCTGCTAAGGGTCCTTTGAGTCACATCCCTGCCCCAGAAAATCCACACCTAGAGTCTCCTCCCAGACCTTGATACTCCCACAGCCAGCGCCTATGGCGAGGGTCTGTCCAAAGGCTCCAATGCCCTGCCACACCCTGCTCTCTCGGATCACGTGCTGCAGATGCTGCCTGCCCTCTCTGGTATCATAGTTTCACCCCACTGTGCTTCTGCTGTCTGCTCAGCATGGCTCATGAATGTCGATGGAGAGTGCATTTCCTGAGGGCCTTGCTACACAGCAGGGCACAGGGGGTTTGCTGACAGCAGCTGTCTTTCAGGGAACATGGGGCTTTAGCTATGGGGAAAGGAACCGTAGGGGTTCCCACAGCATATGGGACAGCACAAGAGGTGCCCCTCACTCTACCTGAAGTAGGAGTGGGGAGGCACAGGGCAAAACATCACTCATGGGGTGCTAGAGGATGTGGGAAGAAGAGATAGGCAGCTTGGCCTCTCCTACATCCCCTGTGGCAGGAGCTACCACCACATCCCGGTGGAGTAGACCCCACCAACTACAAGCCATCTTCACCCACGAGCAAGGTTACTTTCCTCCCTGATGTTGGTGGTCTTACCGTTCAGGGCAGGAAGACATAATGGCTGCATCGTGGAGGCTTTCTTTCTCTCCTTCCCCTGGTGTGCAAGGGACACAGCAGGACTTGCTAAGCGCCCTCACTTCAGTGTCATGGGCAACAAGTCATGTAATCTGCCAAGCAGTGACTGTGGTGCTATGACAATATTGCTGACTACTTCAGAAAGGGAGCTCAGCAGCACAAAGAGATGGTCTGGGGGGCAGAAGGGAAGGGTTACAATTGCTTGGGCATCGGTAACACACCCCACGCGTCTTGGAGCCATGGAAAGCATTGCAGGGGTTGCTGAGAGACACAGCAAGTCTGGTGTTCAGGACAAAGGGATGTGGGTGACTTTGCATTGCTTTGTCACATGGAAAGGACACTCCCCTCCAGGTGACCATTTCAGTGGAACTCCCCTGCTCCAAATCCCCCAGGAAAGATATGAGTCCACCACATCCCTTCAGCTACGTCTTTACCCTGTATAGCATCACATTTACCCCTGGACAGCTTGGCCGGGCATCCCAGGAGGGAAGGAACACGAGGAGACTCAAGCTACAATGCACCATAAACTTTAATAAGTCTGAAGAGAGAAACAAAGCAGTGCATGCCAGAAGGGACCCGGTCCACGCTGCTACCAGGGCAGCTGACAGCCAGGCACCCCTTCACAGCAATGGGACGCGCGTCTTCCTCCCACACACATGGGGAGAGGGTGATGAGCAGGGCCCCTCTCAACTTGCTTCAGGATGAACCCCTGGCACAGCTCAGCAGGAGGCAACAGGGACTCATGATGCGGAGAAGAAAGCAGGACAAGAAGAAGACATCAGTTGGCCGTGTTTCCAGACAGCACAGGATGGCACCTTGCTTCCCTCCCTCCTTTGCAGGAGGCCACGAGGGAGCTCAACCATCTGGAAACCCTGGCCAGCAGCTCCAACCTCAGTCCGGCACCTGGCTTTGGGCTTCCTGGTCGATGCACTCACTGGACACCCGGCCCGCCTTTAGCAGGGCAGGCACCTTCTGCCGTAGTAGCGGCCACCAAGGCCAGAGAGGCTAAAGCCCCCAGAGGAGATGGGCACTCCCTCCTCACTCAGGATGCTGCCAACAGCAGCGGAGGTGGTGGATCCCACAGCAGTGTTCTGGGGGAAGGAGCTGAGGATGGGTCCAGGCAGGGTCACCACCACAGGAGAGGGCTGGATCACCACGCGGGAGTCCTGGCACTGCCTGACACAGGGCTCGTTGCAGCTGTTGGCAAGCGGGGTTGGGCCACAGGGCGGCACAGATCGTAGCAGGACATGGCTGCGGGACGGAGGTGCACCTGGGAGAGAGGGCACGGAAAGCACAGGCAGTGTGTGAGGTGCAGCCTGACAGCGCAATCGGCAAGAGCAAAGGCACAGGCTGGGAAGCAGGAACAGCCTGCTTAGGGAGCAAGAGAGCCTTAGGAGCCGTGGTCCCCAAGGTTGCCCTGTCAAGAAAGCACAAGACCTTCTCCCACCTCCCATGGTGTTCGCAAGGAGCCAAGAATCAGGAACACAACAAAGGAGCAAGGCTCTCAGCAAAAGCTACACCAAGACCAGAAGACCAAGAGGAGAACAAGAGAAAGAGAAGAGTGAGGCAAGGGGGTTGCAGCTCACCTTGTTCACCAAGGAGGAGAAGGCAAGGGAAGCGGATGAGGAAGCCTGCTGTTGGACTGGCTTTTATACTGGTCCAGAGCGCCCCAGGCCCAGAGGCACCCCTTGCGCATGTAATGTGTTTACCAACAAGCTCATCTTGCATGCAAAGCATCACAGTTAAAGAAAAGGGGAGATTGTTTATGTTCCCTGCAACGCTGCCTTTTCATTTCCCTCTTCATGACATGCCCATTCAGCCACACAGGCTCCTTTCAAGTGACAGTATTAGAGGCCAACATATTTCCAGGGGAAATGACATGTCAGCACAGGCAGATGATGCAGCCAGTGATGAGGAGTGTCCCACCTCACCAGGTGATGGCAGCCCCTTGCCCCCCCGGGCCTCACTTTAAAGTGCTTCCTGATGAATGGGGCAGGTCTCCTCATAACCCTGAGGCTTCAGCCTGGACATCCACATGCAAGGGGCTGCACCATCTCTTGCTCTCCCTCGTGCTGTGCTCACTCACACTGTACTAGGCATCGCCTTTCTAGGCACGGCACCTCTGCTCTTGGGTTTTAGACTCTCTCTCTGAGATTGAGCTTTGCTCTCAGCAGAGGTTTGCCTGGCTCGTTTGCCATCTTCCTTCTCTCCTTCATCCCTACCTGCCTTAAGCAGCAGAGTACCAGAGGGTAAGAATGAAGGCTATTCCCCTCCCAACACTCTTTGCTGGAGACCTCTGGCAAAGGTGGAGGCACCCCAGCGACCAAGGCACATGCTGGCCAAGCGATACACGCACTTCTTCCTGCCTGTGTCTTTGCCACAACTTCTGCTCTGGCCATCCAGACTGTCGGCACACCAGGCACGACCAAGAACTTGGCAGGATTTCCACAGGACACCCAACCCGGCTCAGCAGCAAAGCAGGGTGCACAAGGCTTTGCAAGGACAGTCGGAGGAGCACGGCACAAGAGGAGCCTCCTACTCTACCTGAAGCACGACCAGAGCAGCAGGACCAAAGTATTGCCTGTGGAGGACAAGGGAGCGGGAAGGAGGGACTGAGAACAGAGCTGGTCACGTACCACTCCCTCAGTCTCCCCAGCTTCAGGCCTGCTTGGAGGGACAAAAGGAACACTGCTTGGGACCTCTCCAGGCACAGCCTGCACAGCAGCTGAGTGAGGTTTCTGGAGCATTTGCTGCACGTCTGCTCCACACTCGCTTCCCTTCAGGACACGGTGACACACACAGAAGGACTCCGCAACACCTAAGGCTTCTGACCACAAGACTGCTCCGGTGGGGGCAAAGATGCTTTTCCTGCTCCCTTCTTGACCTCCTCAGAATTTCCAGGACATGTCACCAACGCTACCTATCACTTTCACATGAGGGAGGACGACCCCTGTGTGTCCATCCCCTCCCCTACCCGTTTTACACACCCATGCTCAACCCATCCCCATTCTGCTAAAATCTAGCAGAGGGCACACATCTCCCTTTACACAGTTGCCCTGGCTGCCACGTGTCCCTTCAACTCCTTTGGGACTCCCTCCGGTTCCAGGGTTTGGAAGAAGTGCTTGGAGGAGGGAAGGGCAAGGACACATTGCAAGTGGTACCATGCGACCAGAGCCTTGCCCAGGTGGGTGCTAGCCTGCACAGAAATGTCGTCCAGCACGTCAATGGCTTGCCTCATCAACTGGGAGCCAGTATCCAACTTCACTTGATGCTCACATGTCCCTTTGGGGAGCTCCTGGCCACGCTTTCCATAGTCAGACCATACCACACACCCCTCCACTGCCCCACGTCTCTTCCAATGCCTATGGCCATTGAGGGTACTCAGCCCTACAGGCACGAGAAAGGTCCACCACTGGCCCACACTCACCCACCCTATTCCCACCCACGGCATCACATTGCCCCCTTGACATCTTGGCTGGGCGTCC
Organism: Ciconia boyciana; assembly: GCF_034638445.1. Lineage (NCBI taxonomy): Eukaryota > Metazoa > Chordata > Aves > Ciconiiformes > Ciconiidae > Ciconia > Ciconia boyciana. The sequence continues at coordinate 11,013 of NW_027328511.1, forward strand.
CAGGAGGGAAGGAACACGAGGAGACTCAAGCTACAATGCACCATAAACTTTAATAAGTCTGAAGAGAGAAACAAAGCAGTGCATGCCAGAAGGGACCCGGTCCACGCTGCTACCAGGGCAGCTGACAGCCAGGCACCCCTTCACAGCAATGGGACGCGCGTCTTCCTCCCACACACATGGGGAGAGGGTGATGAGCAGGGCCCCTCTCAACTTGCTTCAGGATGAACCCCTGGCACAGCTCAGCAGGAGGCAACAGGGACTCATGATGCGGAGAAGAAAGCAGGACAAGAAGAAGACATCAGTTGGCCGTGTTTCCAGACAGCACAGGATGGCACCTTGCTTCCCTCCCTCCTTTGCAGGAGGCCACGAGGGAGCTCAACCATCTGGAAACCCTGGCCAGCAGCTCCAACCTCAGTCTGGCACCTGGCTTTGGGCTTCCTGGTCGATGCACTCACTGGACACCCGGCCCGCCTTTAGCAGGGCAGGCACCTTCTGCCGTAGTAGCGGCCACCAAGGCCAGAGAGGCTAAAGCCCCCAGAGGAGATGGGCACTCCCTCCTCACTCAGGATGCTGCCAACAGCAGCGGAGGTGGTGGATCCCACAGCAGTGTTCTGGGGGAAGGAGCTGAGGATGGGTCCAGGCAGGGTCACCACCACAGGAGAGGGCTGGATCACCACGCGGGAGTCCTGGCACTGCCTGACACAGGGCTCGTTGCAGCTGTTGGCAAGCGGGGTTGGGCCACAGGGGCGGCACAGATCGTAGCAGGACATGGCTGCGGGACGGAGGTGCACCTGGGAGAGAGGGCACGGAAAGCACAGGCAGTGTGTGAGGTGCAGCCTGACAGCGCAATCGGCAAGAGCAAAGGCACAGGCTGGGAAGCAGGAACAGCCTGCTTAGGGAGCAAGAGAGCCTTAGGAGCCGTGGTCCCCAAGGTTGCCCTGTCAAGAAAGCACAAGACCTTCTCCCACCTCCCATGGTGTTCGCAAGGAGCCAAGAATCAGGAACACAACAAAGGAGCAAGGCTCTCAGCAAAAGCTACACCAAGACCAGAAGACCAAGAGGAGAACAAGAGAAAGAGAAGAGTGAGGCAAAGGGGGTTGCAGCTCACCTTGTTCACCAAGGAGGAGAAGGCAAGGGAAGCGGATGAGGAAGCCTGCTGTTGGACTGGCTTTTATACTGGTCCAGAGCGCCCCAGGCCCAGAGGCACCCCTTGCGCATGTAATGTGTTTACCAACAAGCTCATCTTGCATGCAAAGCATCACAGTTAAAGAAAAGGGGAGATTGTTTATGTTCCCTGCAACGCTGCCTTTTCATTTCCCTCTTCATGACATGCCCATTCAGCCACACAGGCTCCTTTCAAGTGACAGTATTAGAGGCCAACATATTTCCAGGGGAAATGACATGTCAGCACAGGCAGATGATGCAGCCAGTGATGAGGAGTGTCCCACCTCACCAGGTGATGGCAGCCCCTTGCCCCCCCGGGCCTCACTTTAAAGTGCTTCCTGATGAATGGGGCAGGTCTCCTCATAACCCTGAGGCTTCAGCCTGGACATCCACATGCAAGGGGCTGCACCATCTCTTGCTCTCCCTCGTGCTGTGCTCACTCACACTGTACTAGGCATCGCCTTTCTAGGCACGGCACCTCTGCTCTTGGGTTTTAGACTCTCTCTCTGAGATTGAGCTTTGCTCTCAGCAGAGGTTTGCCTGGCTCGTTTGCCATCTTCCTTCTCTCCTTCATCCCTACCTGCCTTAAGCAGCAGAGTACCAGAGGGTAAGAATGAAGGCTATTCCCCTCCCAACACTCTTTGCTGGAGACCTCTGGCAAAGGTGGAGGCACCCCAGCGACCAAGGCACATGCTGGCCAAGCGATACACGCACTTCTTCCTGCCTGTGTCTTTGCCACAACTTCTGCTCTGGCCATCCAGACTGTCGGCACACCAGGCACGACCAAGAACTTGGCAGGATTTCCACAGGACACCCAACCCGGCTCAGCAGCAAAGCAGGGTGCACAAGGCTTTGCAAGGACAGTCGGAGGAGCACGGCACAAGAGGAGCCTCCTACTCTACCTGAAGCACGACCAGAGCAGCAGGACCAAAGTATTGCCTGTGGAGGACAAGGGAGCGGGAAGGAGGGACTGAGAACAGAGCTGGTCACGTACCACTCCCTCAGTCTCCCCAGCTTCAGGCCTGCTTGGAGGGACAAAAGGAACACTGCTTGGGACCTCTCCAGGCACAGCCTGCACAGCAGCTGAGTGAGGTTTCTGGAGCATTTGCTGCACGTCTGCTCCACACTCGCTTCCCTTCAGGACACGGTGACACACACAGAAGGACTCCGCAACACCTAAGGCTTCTGACCACAAGACTGCTCCGGTGGGGGCAAAGATGCTTTTCCTGCTCCCTTCTTGACCTCCTCAGAATTTCCAGGACATGTCACCAACGCTACCTATCACTTTCACATGAGGGAGGACGACCCCTGTGTGTCCATCCCCCTCCCCTACCCGTTTTACACACCCATGCTCAACCCATCCCCATTCTGCTAAAATCTAGCAGAGGGCACACATCTCCCTTTACACAGTTGCCCTGGCTGCCACGTGTCCCTTCAACTCCTTTGGGACTCCCTCCGGTTCCAGGGTTTGGAAGAAGTGCTTGGAGGAGGGAAGGGCAAGGACACATTGCAAGTGGTACCATGCGACCAGAGCCTTGCCCAGGTGGGTGCTAGCCTGCACAGAAATGTCTTCCAGCACGTCAATGGCTTGCCTCATCAACTGGGAGCCAGTATCCAACCTCACTTGTTGCTCACATGCCCCTTGGGGGAGCTCCTGGCCACCCTTTCCATAGTCAGACCATACCACACACCCCTCCACTGCCCCACGTCTCTTCCAATGCCTATGGCCATTGAGGGTACTCAGCCCTACAGGCACGAGAAAGGTCCACCACTGGCCCACACTCACCCACCCTATTCCCACCCACGGCATCACATTACCCGCTCGGCAGCTTGGCCGGGCATTCCAGGAGGGAAGGAACACGAGGAGACTCAAGCTACAATGCACCATAAACTTTAATAAGTCTGAAGAGAGAAACAAAGCAGTGCATGCCAGAAGGGACCCGGTCCACGCTGCTACCAGGGCAGCTGACAGCCAGGCACCCCTTCACAGCAATGGGACGCGCGTCTTCCTCCCACACACATGGGGAGAGGGTGATGAGCAGGGCCCCTCTCAACTTGCTTCAGGATGAACCCCTGGCACAGCTCAGCAGGAGGCAACAGGGACTCATGATGCGGAGAAGAAAGCAGGACAAGAAGAAGACATCAGTTGGCCGTGTTTCCAGACAGCACAGGATGGCACCTTGCTTCCCTCCCTCCTTTGCAGGAGGCCACGAGGGAGCTCAACCATCTGGAAACCCTGGCCAGCAGCTCCAACCTCAGTCCGGCACCTGGCTTTGGGCTTCCTGGTCGATGCACTCACTGGACACCCGGCCCGCCTTTAGCAGGGCAGGCACCTTCTGCCGTAGTAGCGGCCACCAAGGCCAGAGAGGCTAAAGCCCCCAGAGGAGATGGGCACTCCCTCCTCACTCAGGATGCTGCCAACAGCAGCGGAGGTGGTGGATCCCACAGCAGTGTTCTGGGGGAAGGAGCTGAGGATGGGTCCAGGCAGGGTCACCACCACAGGAGAGGGCTGGATCACCACGCGGGAGTCCTGGCACTGCCTGACACAGGGCTCGTTGCAGCTGTTGGCAAGCGGGGTTGGGCCACAGGGGCGGCACAGATCGTAGCAGGACATGGCTGCGGGACGGAGGTGCACCTGGGAGAGAGGGCACAGAAAGCACAGGCAGTGTGTGAGGTGCAGCCTGACAGCGCAATCGGCAAGAGCAAAGGCACAGGCTGGGAAGCAGGAACAGCCTGCTTAGGGAGCAAGAGAGCCTTAGGAGCCGTGGTCCCCAAGGTTGCCCTGTCAAGAAAGCACAAGACCTTCTCCCACCTCCCATGGTGTTCGCAAGGAGCCAAGAATCAGGAACACAACAAAGGAGCAAGGCTCTCAGCAAAAGCTACACCAAGACCAGAAGACCAAGAGGAGAACAAGAGAAAGAGAAGAGTGAGGCAAAGGGGTTGCAGCTCACCTTGTTCACCAAGGAGGAGAAGGCAAGGGAAGCGGATGAGGAAGCCTGCTGTTGGACTGGCTTTTATACTGGTCCAGAGCGCCCCAGGCCCAGAGGCACCCCTTGCGCATGTAATGTGTTTACCAACAAGCTCATCTTGCATGCAAAGCATCACAGTTAAAGAAAAGGGGAGATTGTTTATGTTCCCTGCAACGCTGCCTTTTCATTTCCCTCTTCATGACATGCCCATTCAGCCACACAGGCTCCTTTCAAGTGACAGTATTAGAGGCCAACATATTTCCAGGGGAAATGACATGTCAGCACAGGCAGATGATGCAGCCAGTGATGAGGAGTGTCCCACCTCACCAGGTGATGGCAGCCCCTTGCCCCCCCGGGCCTCACTTTAAAGTGCTTCCTGATGAATGGGGCAGGTCTCCTCATAACCCTGAGGCTTCAGCCTGGACATCCACATGCAAGGGGCTGCACCATCTCTTGCTCTCCCTCGTGCTGTGCTCACTCACACTGTACTAGGCATCGCCTTTCTAGGCACGGCACCTCTGCTCTTGGGTTTTAGACTCTCTCTCTGAGATTGAGCTTTGCTCTCAGCAGAGGTTTGCCTGGCTCGTTTGCCATCTTCCTTCTCTCCTTCATCCCTACCTGCCTTAAGCAGCAGAGTACCAGAGGGTAAGAATGAAGGCTATTCCCCTCCCAACACTCTTTGCTGGAGACCTCTGGCAAAGGTGGAGGCACCCCAGCGACCAAGGCACATGCTGGCCAAGCGATACACGCACTTCTTCCTGCCTGTGTCTTTGCCACAACTTCTGCTCTGGCCATCCAGACTGTCGGCACACCAGGCACGACCAAGAACTTGGCAGGATTTCCACAGGACACCCAACCCGGCTCAGCAGCAAAGCAGGGTGCACAAGGCTTTGCAAGGACAGTCGGAGGAGCACGGCACAAGAGGAGCCTCCTACTCTACCTGAAGCACGACCAGAGCAGCAGGACCAAAGTATTGCCTGTGGAGGACAAGGGAGCGGGAAGGAGGGACTGAGAACAGAGCTGGTCACGTACCACTCCCTCAGTCTCCCCAGCTTCAGGCCTGCTTGGAGGGACAAAAGGAACACTGCTTGGGACCTCTCCAGGCACAGCCTGCACAGCAGCTGAGTGAGGTTTCTGGAGCATTTGCTGCACGTCTGCTCCACACTCGCTTCCCTTCAGGACACGGTGACACACACAGAAGGACTCCGCAACACCTAAGGCTTCTGACCACAAGACTGCTCCGGTGGGGGCAAAGATGCTTTTCCTGCTCCCTTCTTGACCTCCTCAGAATTTCCAGGACATGTCACCAACGCTACCTATCACTTTCACATGAGGGAGGACGACCCCTGTGTGTCCATCCCCTCCCCTACCCGTTTTACACACCCATGCTCAACCCATCCCCATTCTGCTAAAATCTAGCAGAGGGCACACATCTCCCTTTACACAGTTGCCCTGGCTGCCACGTGTCCCTTCAACTCCTTTGGGACTCCCTCCGGTTCCAGGGTTTGGAAGAAGTGCTTGGAGGAGGGAAGGGCAAGGACACATTGCAAGTGGTACCATGCGACCAGAGCCTTGCCCAGGTGGGTGCTAGCCTGCACAGAAATGTCTTCCAGCACGTCAATGGCTTGCCTCATCAACTGGGAGCCAGTATCCAACCTCACTTGTTGCTCACATGCCCCTTGGGGAGCTCCTGGCCACCCTTTCCATAGTCAGACCATACCACACACCCCTCCACTGCCCCACGTCTCTTCCAATGCCTATGGCCATTGAGGGTACTCAGCCCTACAGGCACGAGAAAGGTCCACCACTGGCCCACACTCACCCACCCTATTCCCCCCCCCGGCATCACCATACC
>NW_027328512.1:0-16208 GCF_034638445.1 Ciconia boyciana
GGTGGTGGTGTTGTTGTTGCTGGGGACGCAGTTCCCTAAGAGAGGCCTTTGTAGCTCCTTTCCACCTACCGCAACGGGCTCTTGAGCCCTGTCTTTGTGCTGGGTGAGGCTGGAAGAGCCTTGGGAGAAGAAAGGGAAGTGGAGGCGCTATGGGCTGGGATGCAGGAGAACTTGATTGAGGGAAAAAGAGTGAAAAGGGCAGGAGCGCCAAGTGGAAGTGGAGTGGGCGGTGTGGGAGGGGCAAACAGGGCGACCGTCAGCCCACATCTCTCTCTTGTGTGAGACAGATCTTGCTGTGAGCACCAAGCTCTTCTGCTCCGGCAGTGGGATGCACTCTGGAGTGTCCCCCGGTGGTCTTTGGCTTGTGGAGAAGGTGGTTGCAGCGTGAGAGTACTGGGACATAGCAGAAGGGGGATGCAAAGAAGGAGGTACATGGGCTATGTTTCCAGGCAGAGCTGGCTGCTGGCCTCTTCCCCGCGGGCTTTGTGCCTTGGGAGGAGGAGCCGTGGACAGTGGGGTCCCATGCGTGCCAGCAATGGCCGGGAGGTGCGTCTCCTCAATGTACGAGGCGGCTTCCAGGCTGTGTGTGGGCTGGTGTCAGGGGTGGTGGCGAGCGCCCCTTAGCAGGGTGTAGCAGCCTCTTCTGCCGTTTACCGAAGCGAGCTTCTCCAGGCCTCCGAAGCCGTAGCCGAAGCCGCCGCCGGAGGAGACGGGCAGCACTTCCTGGGAGCTGGAGGATCGTTGCCCACAGCAGCGGATGAGGAGGATCCTGACGGCGGTGCTTCTGGGGGAAAGGGAGCTGAGGATGGGTCCTGGGCAGGGTGACCAGCACGGGCGGGGAGGCTGGATGACAACGCGGGAGTCCTGGCACTGCGTGACACAGGGCTTCAAGCAGCTGTTGGGGTCAGCGGGGTGGGTCCGCAGGGGCGGCAGAGGTCGTAGTGGACAGGCTGCATGTGTGTGGTGCGGAGGCCCTGGAAGAGAGGGTGTTGAGGAAGGCGGAGGGGCGTGGGGGGTGCGAGGAGCGTGTGTTGCAGGAGAGCGCGACAGGGAGTGCCAGGGGAGGCCTGGGTGTGGGTGTGTGGGGAGCGGGGCGGTGGGGAGGCGTGAGGGGTTGTGCTGAGGCTGGGAGCCAGAGCGTGCTGGAAGAGACGGGCCAGGGTGTGGGGGCAGGAGAAGGAGGGGGAAGGGTGTTGAGACTCACCTTTGTTGACGGCGGAGGAGAAGGCGGCGTGAGGGAGAAGTGTGTGAGGGGAGAGAGGCGCTGGGCCGAAGCTTTTTATGCTGGTCTCTCGAGGGGCAGGGACAGCCTTTGCGCATGAGAGCATCGTGCAGCAGCAGGCTGTTGCATGCCAGAGGCTGGCAAGCAGTGAGGTGGGGTGTGTTTTCCTTCCCGCACCTTATGTAGCTTTCACGTCCTCCTCTTGGAGGACGTGTCCACTTGCTGCCCCTGGCGGCAGCTTTTAAGCTGCGAGTATTAGAGTGCTGCAAAGGCTTGGTGTTTGGGCGCGTGTCAGGGCGGTGGGCAGAAGACGCCACCAACGCGTAGGGAGAGTGTGGGGGTGTCGTCAGTGTGAGGTCATCCCGTGGCGCTTCGGTGGTAGCGGTGGTTTGGGGTTTTGGTTGCCAGGGGGCAAGAGGGGGCCCTGTTTCTCGGCAGGCCTGGGAAGCGCGTGGGTCTGGGCTTTGGAGGTGTGCCAGGTGTGAGGTGCTGCCCTTCCATGGCGTTGGGTCCGTCTCTGCCGTGCTGCCAGCTCGCTAAGCCTGTCTTTAGGCCTGGCCTTTCCTGCTGAGTGTGCTCTGTGGGTGTCTTGGTGCCTCTGTGGCTTGTGAGGTTGTAGGTGGGAGAAAGGAGGCTGCCCGTTTGGGCTTGTTCCCCCTCGGTGCCGCTCCCTGGGGCGGCAGTGCAAGCAGGCAGAGGAGGGGTGCTTGGGAGAGCAGGCCGTGGTCCTGGCAGCCCTGGTTGAGAGCTGGCAAGCCTTGTGATGTGGGGGAGCCCTGCCCTGCTCCCCCAGGGGCTTGTGCTGGCCCCTGGCAGCGCTGCTCTTAGCTGGGGCCGGCAGATTTGCAGCCTGGGCTGTGGCGCAGACACGGTGCTTGATGTGGACTGCACCTCGCAAGGGCAGGTGAGATTCTGGAGAGCCCAGGAGTGTGGCGAGAGGCAGAGGGGCAGTGGGAGTGTGAGCGGCAGGCAGGAGAGCCTGTTGAGCAAGGGCCTTTGGCTTTTAGTTGGGGTGAGTGGTGAGGGGTGAGGCCACTTCTCTGCACAGTGTTGGAGGGGCAGAAAGAGGACTTGGACGTTGCAGAGGGCATTGGAGGCGAGCATGGTGCACGGGGCTGCAGAGCCGAGGCCCTGGTGGTGGTGGGATGCATGCGGGAAGGGTTGATGAATGGCAAGGCCTGGCCCAGCTGAGCCAAGGTGAGTGTTTTGCAGGCTGATTGTCAGGCGAGCTGTGCTTGCTGATAGGGAAGATGAAGGGAGGTAGGAAGGAGTGCTGCACGTGCGGAGGTCAGCGTAGTGCGTAGGGCCTGAGGGGTCGTAGCCGTGAGCGCAGAGGGAGCTGGCTGATGTCCTTGGGAGGCCACTGTGAATTATGTTGTGAAGGTCACGGTGCCTGGGAGCAGTTTCTGATGGCTGGTCGAGAGTTCATAGCCCTTCTACCTTGAAGAAGATCAGAAGGACCATGTGGGAAACTAGAGCTATGTAGCCTGGAGCTCATTGCCGAGAAAGGTGATGGAGGAAATTGTCCAGGAAAGCACGGCCGAGCCCAGGAAGGACATGAAGGTGATGGGGAGCGGTCGGCGGAATTTACAAAGGGGAAATCACGCTGACCGACCTCCGTCTCTTCTCCGTTGATGTGACTAGCTTTGTGGACGCGGAGAGAGCCGTGGCTGGTGTTTAGCTCGACCTTTAGTAAAGTTTTGACGCTTTCTCCCTTGCGTGCTCCTAGACAAGGCGCAGAAAGTACGGGTGCGTAAGTGGACAGTGAGGTGGAGTGCAAAGTGGCTGAAGGGCTGGGGCCCAGAGGCTTGTGATCAGTGTCCCAGAGTCGAGATGGAGGCAAGTCTCAAGCGTGTGTAGCGCTGGCCTCGGGTCCGTGGGGCCACCATTGTTCAACATCTCTCCACAATGACGTGGGCAGCGGGACGGAGTGCCCCTCAGCAAGTTGTCAGATGGTGCAAAAATGTGGCGGAGTGGCTGAGGCAGCGGCTGGATGTGGCACCATTGAGAGGGGATGCGGAGAGGCTGGAGATGGGGGCGGAGAGGAAATGTCCTGGAGTTGAAGAGAGGGAAAGGCCAAGTCCTGGGGCCTGGGGAGGAATAGTGGTGGGCAGCCGGACGTGGTGGGGGCCAAGAGGCTGGAAAGCAGCTTTGCTGAGCACGACTTTGTGGTGCTGGCGGTGCAAAGCTGACTATGAGGCAGCAATGCAGCCTTGGGTCAAAGGAGCACCAAGAGTCTCCAGGGCGGCATTGGGCAGCGCGTTGCCAGCAGGTCGGGGGAGGTGCTCTGCGCCTGTTCAGCGCTGGTGAGGCCCCTGCGTGTGGGAGTCCTGTGTCCAGTGGAGGGCTCCTCAGTGGAAGAAGGACATGGCCTTAGTGGAGCGAGTCGCAGCGCAGGGCCCCCTGGACTCTGAAGGAACTGGAGCATCCTTCGTATGAGGAGAAGCTGAGAGAGCTGTGAGGTTTTTGAGCCAGGAGGCAAGGCCACGCAGGGGAGATGTCATCACTGTGTGTATATCACGGACGGGGAGGGAATGAGGACGGGGGAGCCAGACTCTTCTCATGGTGCCCACGGGGCAGGGCAAGGGTGAATGGAGAAAGCTGCAAAGACGTGCCATTTCCTTGGAAGAGAAGACAACCTTTGTTCAGTGTGAGGGTGGTCAAACAGTGGAACCGGTTGGGCAGAGAGGTGTTGGAGCCCATCCTTGGAGCTACTGAAAACCTGACTGGACATGGTCGTGGGACAGCCTGTTGGAGCTGACCCTGCTTGAGCAGGTTGGTTGGTCTCCAGAGGTTCCTGTTTGCTGTGATTCTGCTTGCTGTGATGGCCAGAGAGTCGTGCTGGGAAGAGAGTTGGTTCAAGTGCGTGCTGCCACGGGGAGCTTGGGTCAGAGGCAAGGGTCGAAGTGCATTAGCGTGTCCAAGCCTTTGTTTGGGCAAGTGAAGGGCTTGTGTGAGGGGCTCAAGCCCCTGCGTTGCTGCTCTGTGGTGGTGGTGGTGGTGGTGGTGTTGTTGCTGGGGACGTAGTTCCCAAGAGAGGCCTTGTAGCCTCTTTCCACTCTACCGCAACGGGCTCTTGAGCCCTGTCTTTGTGCTGGGTGAGGCTGGAAGAGCCTTGGGAGAAGAAAGGAAGTGGAGGCGCCATGGGCTGGGATGCAGGAGAACTTTATTGAGGGAAAAGAGTGAAAAGGCAGGAGCGCCAAGTGGAAGGGAGGCGGTGTGAGGGGCAAGTAGGGCGACTGTCAGCCCACATCTCTCTCTTGTGTGAGACAGATCTTGCCAGAGCACCAAGCTCTTCCTTCCTGCTCCGCAGTGGGGAGCGGCACTCTGGAGGTCCCCGGTGGTCTTTGGCTTGTGAGAAGGCGGTTGCAGCGGAGAGTACTGGACATAGCAGAAGGGGGGATGCAAAGAAGGAGGTACATGGGCCATGTTTCCAGGCAGGCCGGGCTGGCCCCTTCCCTGCTGGCTTTGTGCCTTGGGAGGAGGAGCCGTGGACAGTGGGGCCCATGTGCCAGCAATGGCCGGGAGGTGCGCTCTCTCAATGCATGAGGCGGCTTCCAGGCTGTGTGGGGTTGGTGTCAGGGGTGGTGGCGAGCGCCCTTAGCAGGGGTAGCAGCCTCTTCTGCCGCCGAAGCAGCCCAGGCCTCCGGCCGCAGCCGGCCGCCGGAGGAGACGGGCACTCCCTGGGAGCTGAGGACGTTGCCCACAGCAGCGGATGAGGAGGATCCGACGGCGGTGCTCTGGGGGAAGGAGCTGAGGATGGGTCCTGGCAGGGTGACCAGCACGGCGGGAGGCTGGATGACAACGCGGGAGTCCTGGCACTGCGTGACACAGGGCTCGTTGCAGCTGTTAGCCAGCGGGGTGGGGTCCGCAGGGGCGGCAGAGGCCGTAGCAGGCCATGTGTGTGGTGCGGAGGGGCCCTGGAAGAGAGGGTGTTGAGGAAGCGGAGGGGCGTGGGGTGCGAGGAGCGGTGTTGCAGGAGAGCGAGGGAGGCCAGGGGAGGCCTGGTGTGGGTGTGTGGGGAGCGTGGGCGGTGGGGAGGCGTGAGGGCTGCTGAGGCTGGGAGCCAGAGCGTGCTGGAAGAGCGGGGCCAGGTGTGGGGGCAGGGAGAAGGAGGGGAAGGGTGTTGAGACTCACCTTGTTGACGGCGGAGGAGAAGGCGTGAGGAGAAGTGTGTGAGGGAGAGAGGCGCTGGGCCGGCTTTTATGCTGGTCCCCGAGGGGCAGGACAGCCTTTGCGCACGAGAGCATCGTGCAGCAAGCAGCTGTTGCATGCCAGAGGCTGGCAAGCAGTGAGGTGGGGTGTGTTTTCCTTCCCGCAATTCTGTAATTTCACGTCCTCCTCTTGAGGACGTGTCCACTTGCCCTGGCGGCAGCTTTTAAGTGCGAGTATTAGAGGCCAAAGGCTTGGTGTTTGGGCGCGTGTCAGGGCGGGAGGCAGAAGACGCCACCAACGCGTAGGAGAGAGGTGGGGTGTCGTCAGGTGAGGTCATCCCGTGGCGCTCGTGTAGCGTGGGTTTGGGGTTTTGTTGTGAAGAGGGGGCCCCGTTTCTCGCAGGCCTGGAAGGTGGGTCTGGGCTTTGGAGGTGTGCCAGGTGTGAGGTGCTGCCCCTTCCATGGCGTTGGGTCCGTCTCTGCCGTGCTGCCAGCTCGCTAAGCTCTGTCTTTAGGCCTGGCCTTTCCCTGCTGAGTGTGCTCTGTGGGTGTCTTGGTGCCTCTGTGGCTTGTGAGGTTGTAGGTGGGAGAAAGGAGGCTGCCCGTTTGGGCTTGTTCCCCCCTGGTGCCGTCCCTGGGGTGGCAGTGCAAGCAGGCAGAGGAGGGGTGCTTGGGAGAGCAGGCCGTGGTCCTGGCAGCCCTGGCTGAGAGCTGGCAAGCCTTGTGATGTGGGGAGCCCTGCCCCGCTCCCCAGGGGCTTGTGTTGGCCTCTGGGTAGCGCTGCCCTTAGCTGGGGCCGGCAGATTTGCAGCCTGGGCTGTGGCGCAGACACGGTGCTTGATGTGGATCACTCTCGGCAAGGGCAGGTGAGTTTGTGGAGAGCCCAGGAGTGTGGCGAGAGGCAGAGGGGGGAGTGGGAGTGTGAGCGGCAGGCAGGAGAGGCTGTTGAGCAAGGGCCTTTGGGCTCTTTACTTGGGGTGAGTGCCGAGGGCTGGAGGCCACTTTCTCTGCACAGTGTTGGAGGGGCAGAAAGAGGACTTGGACGTTGCAGAGGGCATTGGAGGCGAGCATGGTGCACGGGGCTGCAGAGCCGAGGCCCTGGTGGTGGTGGATGCATGCGGAAGGGTTGATGAATGGCAAGGCTCTGGCCCAATTGGAGCCAAGGTGAGTGTTTTTCAGGCTGTTTGTCAGGCGAGCAGTGCTTGTTGCTGAGGAAGATGAAGGGAGGTAGGGAAGGAGTGCTGCGCGTGCGGAGGTCAAAGCGAGTGCGTAGGCCTGAGGGGTCGTGAGCCGTGAGCGCAGAGGGAGCTGGCTGATGTCCTTGGGAGGCTACTTCTCCATTGCTCTTGTGAAGGTCATGGTGCTCTGGGAGCGGTTCCTGATGGCTGGAAGAGAGCTCCTAGCCCTTCTACCTTGGAAGAAGATCAGGAAGGACCATGTGGGGAAACTAGAGCTATGCGTAGCCTGAGCTCATTGCCGAGAAAGGTGATGGAGGAAATTGTCCAGGAAAGCACGGCCGAGCCCAGGAAGGACATGAAGGTGATGGGGAGCGGTCGGCGTGAATTTACAAAGGGGAAATCACGCTTGACCGACCTCCGTGTCTCCTCCGCTGAAGTGACTAGCTTTGGTGTGGACGAGGAGAGAGCCGTGGCTGGTGTTCACCTCGACCTTTAGTAAAGTTTTGACGCTTTCTCCCTTGCGTGCTCCTAGACAAGGCGAGAAAGTACGGGGTGCGTAAGGGACAGTGAGGTGGAGTGCAAAGTGGCTGAAGGGCTGGGCCCAGAGGCTTGTGATCAGTGTCCCAGAGTCGAGATGGAGGCAAGTCTCAAGCGGTGTAGCGCTGGCCTCGGGTCCGTGGGGCCACCATTGTTCAACATCCTCCACAATGACGTGGGCAGCGGGACGGAGTGCCCTCAGCAAGTTGTCAGATGGTGCAAAATGTGGCGGAGTGGCTGAGGCAGCGGCTGGATGTGGCACCATTGAGAGGGATGCGGAGAGGCTGGAGATGGGGGCGGAGAGGAATGTCCTGGAGTTGAAGAGAGGGAAAGGCCAAGTCCTGGGCCTGGGGAGGAATAGTGGTGGGCAGCCGGACGTGGTGGGGGCCAAGAGGCTGGAAAGCAGCTTTGCTGAGCACGACTTTGTGGTGCTGGCGGTGCAAAAGCTGACTATGAGGCAGCAATGCAGCCTTGGGTCAAAGGAGACCAAGAGTCTCCAGGGCGGCATTGGGCAGCGCGTTGCCAGCAGGTCGGGGAGGTGCTCTGCGCTCTGTTCAGCGCTGGTGAGGCCCCGTGTGGAGTCCTGTGTCCAGTGGAGGGCTCCCAGTGGAAGAAGGACATGGCCTTAGTGGAGCGAGTCGAGCGCAGGGCCCCCTGGACTCTGAAGGAACTGGAGCATCCTTCGTATGAGGAGAAGCTGAGAGAGCTGTGAGGTTTTTGAGCCAGGAGGCAAGGCCACGCAGGGGAGATGTCATCACTGTGTGTATATCACGGACGGGAGGGAATGAGGACGGGGGAGCCAGACTTTCTCATGGGTGCCCACGGGCAGGGCAAGGGTGAATGGAGAAAGCTGCAAAGACGTGCCATTTCCTTGGAAGAGAAGACAACCTTGTTCAGTGTGAGGGTGGTCAAACAGTGGAACCGGTTGGGCAGAGAGGTGTTGGAGCCTCCATCCTTGGAGCTACTGAAAACCTGACTGGACATGGTCGTGGACAGCCTGTTGGAGCTGACCCTGCTTGAGCAGGTTGGTTGGTCTCCAGAGGTTCCTGTTTGCTGTGATTCTGCTTGCTGTGATGGCCAGAGAGTCGTGCTGGGAAGAGAGTTGGTTCAAGTGCGTGCTGCCACGGGGAGCTTGGGTCAGAGGCAAGGGTCGAAGTGCATTAGCGTGTCCAAGCTCTTTGTTTGGGCAAGTGAAGGGCTTTGTGTGAGGGGCTCGAAGCCCCCGTGTGCTGCTCTGTGGTGGTGGTGGTGGTGGTGGTGGTGTTGCTGGGGACGTAGTTCCCAAGAGAGGCCTTGTAGCCCTTTCCACCTTCCACTGCAACGGGCTCTTGGAGCCCTGTCTTTGTGCTGGGTGAGGCTGGAAGAGCCTTGGGAGAAGAAAGGAAGTGGAGGCGTCATGGGCTGGGATGCAGGAGAACTTTATTGAGGGAAAAGAGTGAAAAGGCAGGAGCGCCAAGTGGAAGGGAGGCGGTGTGAGGGGCAAGTAGGGCGACTGTCAGCCCACATCTCTCTCTTGTGTGAGACAGATCTTGCCAGAGCACCAAGCTCTTTCCTGCTCCGCAGTGGGAGCGGCACTCTGGAGGTCCCCGGTGGTCTTTGGCTTGTGAGAAGGCGGTTGCAGCGGAGAGTACTGGACATAGCAGAAGGGGGGATGCAAAGAAGGAGGTACATGGGCCATGTTTCCAGGCAGGCCGGGCTGGCCCCTTCCCTGCTGGCTTTGTGCCTTGGGAGGAGGAGCCGTGGACAGTGGGGCCCATGTGCCAGCAATGGCCGGGAGGTGCGCCTCTCAATGCATGAGGCGGCTTCCAGGCTGTGTGGGGTTGGTGTCAGGGGTGGTGGCGAGCGCCCTTAGCAGGGGTAGCAGCCTCTTCTGCCGCCGAAGCAGCCCAGGCCTCCGGCCGCAGCCGGCCGCCGGAGGAGACGGGCACTCCCTGGGAGCTGAGGGGACGTTGCCCACAGCAGCGGATGAGGAGGATCCGACGGCGGTGCTCTGGGGGAAGGAGCTGAGGATGGGTCCTGGCAGGGTGACCAGCACGGCGGGAGGCTGGATGACAACGCGGGAGTCCTGGCACTGCGTGACACAGGGCTCGTTGCAGCTGTTAGCCAGCGGGGTGGGTCCGCAGGGGCGGCAGAGGTCGTAGCAGGCCATGTGTGTGGTGCGGAGGGGCCCTGGAAGAGAGGGTGTTGAGGAAGCGGAGGGGCGTGGGGGTGCGAGGAGCGGTGTTGCAGGAGAGCGAGGGAGGCCAGGGGAGGCCTGGTGTGGGTGTGTGGGGAGCGTGGCGGTGGGGAGGCGTGAGGGCTGCTGAGGCTGGGAGCCAGAGCGTGCTGGAAGAGACGGGCCAGGTGTGGGGGCAGGAGAAGGAGGGGAAGGGTGTTGAGACTCACCTTGTTGACGGCGGAGGAGAAGGCGTGAGGAGAAGTGTGTGAGGGAGAGAGGCGCTGGGCCGGCTTTTATGCTGGTCCCCGAGGGGCAGGACAGCCTTTGCGCATGAGAGCACGTGCAGCAGCAGCTGTTGCATGCCAGAGGCTGGCAAGCAGTGAGGTGGGGTGTGTTTTCCTTCCCGCACTTCTGTACTTTCACGTCCTCCTCTTGAGGACGTGTCCACTTGCCCTGGCGGCAGCCATGCGAGTATTAGAGGCCAAAGGCTTGGTGTTTGGGCGCGTGTCAGGGCGGGCAGAAGACGCCACCAACGCGTAGGAGAGGTGGGTGTCGTCAGGTGAGGTCATCCCGTGGCGCTCGTGTAGCGTGGTTTGGGGTTTTGTTGTGAAGAGGGGGCCCCGTTTCCTCGCAGGCCTGGAAGGTGGGTCTGGGCTTTGGAGGTGTGCCAGGTGTGAGGTGCTGCCCTTCCATGGCGTTGGGTCCGTCTCTGCCGTGCTGCCAGCTCGCTAAGCCTGTCTTTAGGCCTGGCCTTTCCCGTTGAGTGTGCTCTGTGGGTGTCTTGGTTCCGCTCTTGCTTGTAAGGTTGTAGCTGGGAGAAAGGAGGCTGCCTGTTTGGGCTTGTTCGCCCTTGGTGCCGTCCCTGGGGGTGGCAGTGCAAGCAGGCAGAGGAGGGCTGCAGGCCGGTGTCCTGGCAGCCCTGGTTCAAAGCTCGCAAACCCTGTGCTGTGGGGAGCCCTGCCACACTCCCCAGAGGCTTGCGTGGGCCCCTGCAGCGCTGCCCTTAGCTGGGGCCGGCAGATTTGCAGCCTGGGCTGTGGCGCAGACACGGTGCTTGATGTGATCACCTCGCAAGGGCAGGTGAGATTCTGGAGAGCCCAGGAGTGTGGCGAGAGGCAGAGGGGGAGTGGGAGTGTGAGCGGCAGGCAGGAGAGGCTGTTGAGCAAGGGCCTTTGTGGTCTTTAGTTGGGGTGAGTGGTGAGGGGTGAGGCCACTTCTCTGCACAGTGTTGGAGGGGCAGAAAGAGGACTTGGACGTTGCAGAGGGCATTGGAGGCGAGCATGGTGCACGGGGCTGCAGAGCCGAGGCCCTGGTGGTGGTGGATGCATGCGGAAGGGTTGATGAATGGCAAGGCCTGGCCCAATTGAGCCAAGGTGAGTGTTTTGCAGGCTGATTGTCAGGCGAGCTGTGCTTGCTGATAGGGAAGATGAAGGGAGGTAGGAAGGAGTGCTGCACGTGCGGAGGTCAGCGAGTGCGTAGGGCCTGAGGGGTCGTAGGCCGTGAGCGCAGAGGGAGCTGGCTGATGTCCTTGGGAGGCCACTGTGAATTATGTTGTGAAGGTCACGGTGCCTGGGAGCAGTTTCTGATGGCTGGTCGAGAGCTCCTAGCCCTTCTACCTTGAAGAAGATCAGGAAGGACCATGTGGGAAACTAGAGCTTGCGTAGGCCTGAGCTCATTGCCGAGAAAGGTGATGGAGGAAATTGTCCAGGAAAGCACGGCCGAGCCCAGGAAGGACATGAAGGTGATGGGGAGCGGTCGGCGTGAATTTACAAAGGGGAAATCACGCTGACCGACCTCCGTGTCTCTCCGTTGATGTGACTAGCTTTGTGGACGCGGAGAGAGCCGTGGCTGGTGTTCACCTCGACCTTTAGTAAAGTTTTGACGCTTTCTCTCTTGCGTGCTCCTAGACAAGGCGAGAAAGCACGGGGTGCGTAAGGGACAGTGAGGTGGAGTGCAAAGTGGCTGAAGGGCTGGGGCCCAGAGGCTTGTGATCAGTGTCCCAGAGTCGAGATGGAGGCAAGTCTCAAGCGGTGTAGCGCTGGCCTCGGGTCCGTGGGGCCACCACTGTTCAACATCCTCCACAATGACGTGGGCAGCGGGACGGAGTGCCCTCAGCAAGTTGTCAGATGGTGCAAAAATGTGGCGGAGTGGCTGAGGCAGCGGCTGGATGTGGCACCATTGAGAGGGGATGCGTGAGAGGCTGGAGATGGGGGCGGAGAGGAATGTGCTGGAGTTGAAGAGAGGGAAAGGCCAAGTCCTGGGCCTGGGGAGGAATAGTGGTGGGCAGCCGGACGTGGTGGGGGCCAAGAGGCTGGAAAGCAGCTTTGCTGAGCACGACTTTGTGGTGCTGGCGGTGCAAAAGCTGACTATGAGGCAGCAATGCAGCCTTGGGTCAAAGGAGCACCAAGAGTCTCCAGGGCGGCATTGGGCAGCGCGTTGCCAGCAGGTCGGGGGAGGTGCTCTGCGCTCTGTTCAGCGCTGGTGAGGCCTCCGTGTGGGAGTCCTGTGTCCAGTGGAGGGCTCTCAGTGGGAAGAAGGACATGGCCTTAGTGGAGCGAGTCGCAGCGCAGGGCCCCTGGACTCTGGAAGGAACTGGAGCATCCTTCGTATGAGGAGAAGCTGAGAGAGCTGTGAGGTTTTTGAGCCAGGAGGCAAGGCCACGCAGGGGAGATGTCATCACTGTGTGTATACTGCACGGACGGGAGGGAATGAGGACGGGGAGCCAGACTTTCTCATGGGTGCCCACGGGCAGGGCAAGGGTGAATGGAGAAAGCTGCAAAGACGTGCCATTTCCTTGGAAGAGAAGACAACCTTTGTTCAGTGTGAGGGTGGTCAAACAGTGGAACCGGTTGGGCAGAGAGGTGTTGGAGCCTCCATCCTTGGAGCTACTGAAAACCTGACTGGACATGGTCGTGACAGCCTGTTGGAGCTGACCCTGCTTGAGCAGGTTGGTTGGTCTCCAGAGGTTCCTGTTTGCTGTGATTCTGCTTGCTGTGATGGCCAGAGAGTCGTGCTGGGAAGAGAGTTGGTTCAAGTGCGTGCTGCCACGGGGAGCTTGGGTCAGAGGCAAGGGTCGAAGTGCATTAGCGTGTCCAAGCCTTTGTTTGGGCAAGTGAAGGGCTTGTGTGAGGGGCTCAAGCCCCCGTGGTGCTGCTCTGTGGTGGTGGTGGTGGTGGTGGTGGTGTTGCTGGGGACGTAGTTCCCAAGAGAGGCCTTGTAGCCCTTTCCACCTACCGCAACGGGCTCTTGAGCCCTGTCTTTGTGCTGGGTGAGGCTGGAAGAGCCTTGGGAGAAGAAAGGAAGTGGAGGCGTCATGGGCTGGGATGCAGGAGAACTTTATTGAGGGAAAAGAGTGAAAAGGCAGGAGCGCCAAGTGGAAGGGAGGCGGTGTGAGGGGCAAGTAGGGCGACCGTCAGCCCACATCTCTCTCTTGTGTGAGACAGATCTTGCCAGAGCACTAAGCTCTTCCTGCTCCGCAGTGGGAGCGGCACTCTGGAGGTCCCCGGTGGTCTTTGGCTTGTGAGAAGGCGGTTGCAGCGGAGAGTACTGGACATAGCAGAAGGGGGATGCAAAGAAGGAGGTACATGGGCCATGTTTCCAGGCAGGCCGGGCTGGCCTCCTTCCCTGCTGGCTTTGTGCCTTGGGAGGAGGAGCCGTGGGACAGTGGGGGCCCATGTGCCAGCAATGGCCGGGAGGTGCGTCTCCTCAATGCATGAGGCGGCTTCCAGGCTGTGTGGGGTTGGTGTCAGGGGTGGTGGCGAGCGCCCTTAGCTGGGGTAGCAGCCTCTTCTGCCGCCGAAGCAGCCCAGGCCTCCGGCCGCAGCCGAAGCCGCCGGAGGAGACGGGCACTCCCTGGGAGCTGAGGACGTTGCCCACAGCAGCGGATGAGGAGGATCCGACGGCGGTGCTCTGGGGAAGGAGCTGAGGATGGGTCCTGGCAGGGTGACCAGCACGGCGGGAGGCTGGATGGACAACGCGGGAGTCCTGGTGTACTGCGTGACACAGGGCTCGTTGCAGCTGTTAGCCAGCACAAGCGGGGTGGGTCCGCAGGGGCGGCAGAGGTCGTAGCAGGCCATGTGTGTGGTGCGGAGGGGCCCTGGAAGAGAGGGTGTTGAGGAAGCGGAGGGGCGTGGGGTGCGAGGAGCGGTGTTGCAGGAGAGCGAGGGAGGCCAGGGGAGGCCTGGTGTGGGTGTGTGGGGAGCGTGGCGGTGGGGAGGCGTGAGGGCTGCTGAGGCTGGGAGCCAGAGCGTGCTGGAAGAGACGGCCAGGTGTGGGGGCAGGAGAAGGGGGGAAAGGGTGTTGAGACTCACCTTGTTGACGGCGGAGGAGAAGGCGTGAGGAGAAGTGTGTGAGGGAGAGAGGCGCTGGGCCGGCTTTTATGCTGGTCCCCGAGGGGCAGGACAGCCTTTGCGCATGAGAGCACGTGCAGCAGCAGCTGTTGCATGCCAGAGGCTGCAAGCAGTGAGGTGGGGTGTGTTTTCCTTCCCGCACCTCAGCAATTTCACGTCCTCCTCTTGAGGACGTGTCCACTTGCCCTGGCGGCAGCTTTTAAGTGCGAGTATTAGAGGCCAAAGGCTTGGTGTTTGGGCGCGTGTCAGGGCGGGCAGAAGACGCCACCAACGCGTAGGAGAGGTGGGGTGTCGTCAGGTGAGGTCATCCCGTGGCGCCGTGTAGCGTGGTTTGGGGTTTTGTTGTGGAAGAGGGGGCCCCTGCTTCTCGCAGGCCTGGAAGGTGGGTCTGGGCTTTGGAGGTGTGCCAGGTGTGAGTGTGCTGCCCTTCCATGGCGTTGGGTCCGTCCTTGCCTTGCTGCCAGCTCACTAAGCCTGTCTTTAGGCCTGGCCTTTCCTGCTGAGTGTGCTCTGTGGGTGTCTTGGTGCCTCTGTGGCTTGTGAGGTTGTAGGTGGGAGAAAGGAGGCTGCCCGTTTGGGCTTGTTCCCCCCTGGTGCCGTCCCTGGGGGTGGCAGTGCAAGCAGGCAGAGGAGGGGTGCTTGGGAGAGCAGGCCGTGGTCCTGGCAGCCCTGGTTGAGAGCTGGCAAGCCTTGTGATGTGGGGAGTTCTGCCCCGCTCCCCAGGGGCTTGTGTTGGCCCCTGCAGCGCTGCTCCTTAGCTGGGGCCGGCAGATTTGCAGCCTGGGCTGTGGCGCAGACACGGTGCTTGATGTGGATCACCTCGCAAGGGCAGGTGAGTTTGTGGAGAGCCCAGGAGTGTGGCGAGAGGCAGAGGGGGAGTGGGAGTGTGAGCGGCAGGCAGGAGAGGCTGTTGAGCAAGGGCCTTTGGGCTCTTTACTTGGGGTGAGTGCCGAGGGCTGAGGCCACTTCTCTGCACAGTGTTGGAGGGGCAGAAAGAGGACTTGGATGTTGCAGAGGGCATTGGAGGCGAGCATGGTGCACGGGCTGCAGAGCCGAGGCCCTGGTGGTGGTGGGATGCATGCGGAAGGGTTGATGAATGGCAAGGCCTGGCCCAATTGAGCCAAGGTGAGTGTTTTTCAGGCTGTTTGTCAGGCGAGCAGTGCTTGTTGCTGAGGAAGATGAAGGGAGGTAGGAAGGAGTGCTGCACGGCGGAGGTCAGCGAGTGCGTAGGGCCTGAGGGGTCGTAGCCGTGAGCGCAGAGGGAGGTGGCTGATGTCCTTGGGAGGCTACTTCTCCATTGTCTTGTGAAGGTCATGGTGCCTGGGAGCGGTTCCTGATGGCTGGAAGAGAGCTCCTAGCTCCTTCTACCTTGAAGAAGATCAGGAAGGACCATGTGGGAAACTAGAGCTATGCGTAGCCTGAGCTCATTGCCGAGAAAGGTGATGGAGGAAATTGTCCAGGAAAGCACGGCCGAGCCCAGGAAGGACATGAAGGTGATGGGGAGCGGTCGGCGTGAATTTACAAAGGGGAAATCACGCTGACCGACTCTCCGTGCTCTCCTCCGTTGATGTGACTAGCTTTGTGGACGCGGAGAGAGCCGTGGCTGGTGTTTACCTCGACCTTTAGTAAAGCTTGACGCTTTCTGCGTGCTCCTAGACAAGGCGAGAAAGCACGGGGTGCGTAAGTGGACAGTGAGGTGGAGTGCAAAGTGGCTGGAAGGGCTGGGCCCAGAGGCTTGTGATCAGTGTCCCAGAGTCGAGATGGAGGCAAGTCTCAAGCGGTGTAGCCCTGGCCTCGGGTCCGTGGGGCCACCACTGTTCAACATCCTCCACAATGACGTGGGCAGCGGGACGGAGTGCCCTCAGCAAGTTGTCAGATGGTGCAAAATGTGGCGGAGTGGCTGAGGCAGCGGCTGGATGTGGCACCATTGAGAGGGATGCGGAGAGGCTGGAGATGGGGGCGGAGAGGAATGTCCTGGAGTTGAAGAGAGGGAAAGGCCAAGTCCTGGGCCTGGGGAGGAATAGTGGTGGGCAGCCGGACGTGGTGGGGGCCAAGAGGCTGGAAAGCAGCTTTGCTGAGCACGACTTTGTGGTGCTGGCGGTGCAAAAGCTGACTATGAGGCAGCAATGCAGCCTTGGGTCAAAGGAGACCAAGAGTCTCCAGGGCGGCATTGGGCAGCGCGTTGCCAGCAGGTCGGGGGAGGTGCTCTTGCGCTCTGTTCAGCGCTGGTGAGGCCCCGTGTGGAGTCCTGTGTCCAGTGGAGGGCTCCCCAGTGGAAGAAGGACATGGCCTTAGTGGAGCGAGTCGAGCGCAGGGCCCCCTGGACTCTGAAGGAACTGGAGCATCCTTCGTATGAGGAGAAGCTGAGAGAGCTGTGAGGTTTTTGAGCCAGGAGGCAAGGCCACGCAGGGGAGATGTCATCACTGTGTGTATATCACGGACGGGAGGGAATGAGGACGGGGGAGCCAGACTCTTCTCATGGGTGCCCACGGGCAGGGCAAGGGTGAATGGAGAAAGCTGCAAAGACGTGCCATTTCCTTGGAAGAGAAGACAACCTTTGTTCAGTGTGAGGGTGGTCAAACAGTGGAACCGGTTGGGCAGAGAGGTGTT
>NW_027328513.1:0-16000 GCF_034638445.1 Ciconia boyciana
AAGCACAGCCAGGCAAACGACGACTCTTCCAAACTGTAAAAACAGTCCATTGCTGCTATTGCCGTCACATCCCCTTTTCCCACTGAAACCCAGCTGCGCAGTTGGCTGTGTTTAGGCGGGATACAAAACTGCAGGCATTTAGGGAAGAGGAAGGTTGCTGCTGATCATGCCGCTGTGGGTAAGCAGTTGGCTGGCCAGGTGGCCATCCGACAATATAAGGCAAGTGCCTCTCTTGAAGAGTCCCGACGCGCCTGGAAGACCGCTGCCATGAAGGACACAGGATTTTGCCTTTTACAGGCCCACCTGAAACCACCTGAGAATGTCGGTGTGATGAAATTCCTGATGACGTTATTCCCATACAAAGGAACTTCATTGTTTGGGTTTTTTGAAATTGATGAAAGCAACTACAACCAACACTCTTCTGGCACACACTTGGTAATTTGTTTGCAAAACAGGTGCAATTAGTGCAGAAAGGTGCCAGCGCCTGCCTATCAGTTACAGAATCTCAACATTTTCATGCCAGCTCAGTGTGAAGAGACAACAGGCCCGTGCACGTGCCCAAACGTGGCTCTGGTGGCTCAGCGGGCTAGAGATTCCCGGCAAGGGAATTGGAGGCTCGAGACGAACCTCAACAGAACCTAACCCGTACCTCAACAGAACATTAAACTGTTCAAGTACTTGTGCAAATCATAGAAAATCCAAAACGCCCTACACAGATGCCTGTAGGTTTTGCTATTACCATCAGGTGAATGACACGGAAGGTCCTGCCAGACCTACAGCCTGCAAAACCTGAAGACAACCAGCACACAGGCGCATACGTATCGATCTTGTTCTGTCCTCGCCAAAACTGCTGGGTGAGCTGTCCTCAGCCTCAGTGACGGAGAGCAGGCAAGACTCTCTCCTCTGGCTTAGCTCAGATGCAGCTCCTAGGAAAAGAGCTCTTTCAGAAAGTCAGGTCTGGTTATGTTGGGAAAGTGTTTCAAGGAAATGTTTTTAATACTCTAGATTGGTAGAGTATGGCATGGTAATACTCTAAGCATGGTCATCTCGCTCCAAGTCCTAGCTCTGCCACAGATAACCGACTTGCTCATTAAAACTGATTCAGTTTTAGTCCTTGGAAAGCTCTACCTTTCTTTCTTTGCACCAAAAGGGTGGCACTTCTTTCCGAATGCAAGATGAGAGACATAGGGTATTCAGACAGGCCATGGAAAATGGAGAAATGAGTCTGTGATCACTTGCATCCACATTCCTTGGCATTCCAATACTCCTATCACACTCCTTTCCTTGCCAGCAGTCAAGAAAGACAGTCTGCGCAACATGTACGAGATGCTGACTTGGCCAGCGTCCTGGTTTCGGCTGGGATAGAGTTAATTTTCTTCCTAGTAGCTGGTACAGTGCTGTGTTTTGGATTGAGGATGAGAAGAAAGTTGATAACACACTGATGTTTTAGCTGTTGCTAAGTAGTGTATACACTAGGCAAGGACTTTTCAGCCTCCCATGCTCTGCCAGGTGCACAAGCAGCTGGGAGGGGGCACAGCCAAGGTAGTTGACCCAAACTGGCCAAAGGGCTATTCCATACCATATGGAGTCACACTAAGGATATAAACTGTGGGGAGTTGGCTGGGGGTTAGGGTTAACCCTAGGGGTTAGGGTAAGGGTTAGGGTTAGGGGTTAGGGTTAGGGTTAAGGGTCATTAGGGATAGGGTTAGGATTAGGGTTAGGGTTAGGGGTTGGGGTTAGGGGTTAGGGTTAGTGGTTAGGGTTAGGGTTAGGGTCACCATTAGCTGAGCATGAAGCACACCATTAGCTGAGCATGAAGCACACCATCA
This sequence comes from Ciconia boyciana, assembly GCF_034638445.1. NCBI lineage: Eukaryota > Metazoa > Chordata > Aves > Ciconiiformes > Ciconiidae > Ciconia > Ciconia boyciana. The sequence continues at coordinate 1,830 of NW_027328513.1, forward strand.
GCTGAGCAGGAAGGAAAGGTGTCCCTTGAAAGAAGACGCTGCAAATTTCCAAGTCAAGTGGACCACTGCTGAGGGATGTATCCAGTATCTGAAGGAATTAGCTGGGAATACAAATGCCCTAGCCTCGAATATGCCCCACCCCCTCCACTCCCCCCACCCCGCCTTACTCCTTCTTGCCCCAGCTTTCATAAGCTGAGCACAATGTCACATGGTATGGAACATCCCTTTGGTCTGTTGTGGTCAGCTATCCCGGCTGTGTCCTCTCACAGCTTCTTGCCCACCCCCAGCCTACTCGCTGGTGGGTCAGAGTGAGGAACAGAGAAGCCCCTGACGCTGTGCAAGGACTGTTCAGCAACAGCTGAAACATCAGTGTTTTATCAGGACTATTTTGGTCACAAATCCAAAACACAGCACCCTATGGGCTGCTATGAAGAAGATTAACTCCATGCCAGCCAAAACCAATACAGTGACGCATGTGCTACTCCTTCCATGAGAGTGACACAAAGCAGAGAGTGTTCAGGAATGCAGGAGGGGTGGTTTATCCCACAGGCCTTCAATCCCATCTCTTGAAAGCAGCCCGACTTCAGCCAGCCCCAAAACCCTGCCTGCCCAGACAGGCTCCCAGTAGCAGAGACCTATTGGTGCCCAGGGCAGATGCAATTTTTGGAAAAGGGCTGGGGAGAACGGGGGTGACTGTTTCTCAGGACAAGAGGGAAAATCTCTTGCCTCTCTCCCCAGCTGTGCCATCTCCCTGCTGATGTCGTAATGGACCTTCAAATGACGTGGGCTGATGTCACAGGGGGATGCACTGCATCACAGGGAGGTCTCCCCGGCGCCACGGCAGTGCAGGCACTTCCCAGCGAGGCCTGGGTGCTGCTGGGCACTGCTCAGGGGCTCCCCACCACACTGCCCTTTGGAGCTGCTCTGCAGCTGGGAGCAGGGTCAGGGGGCAGCAGGGATGTGCTGGGAGACCCTCTCTGAGAGGAGAAGGAGCATGTCAGAGAGGAGTTTTGGGTGAGGAGGCAGGAAGAGCGTCCCTTTTCCTGAGCTGAGGGCAAGCAGCAAGCGCGATGGAGGGCTGCTGCACCATGGCCGTCAGCTTGGAGCTGAGCTGCTTGTTCCCCACGCTTCTGCAGCTCTCCACCAAGGGTGAGGGGTTTGGGAGCTCTTTCCCGAGGGGTGGCACCAGGGCTGTCCGCTGTCAAAAGCTGTAATTGCTGGGCTGTGGGGGTGGCTGGACAGGGCTGGGGGCTGCCACGAGAGCCCTGCCTGAGGATCCCACCGGGCTCGGGGGACAATGTGGCTGCCAGGACTGCCAGGTCCTGGTACTGGGGGTGTCCTGAGTATCAAGGCTCCTGTGGGCATGGCTCAGTCCCCTCAGAAGTGGGGCCATTGAGGGCCAGCTTTCTCCGGGAGCAGGCAGTCTGAGATTGGGGCACAGCTCAGCTCCACAGTGTTTCTCTGGGCTGTTTGTGAACACCAGCATCTGTCATCCCCTGGGCAAGGAGCTTGCCGAGAGTCTGTGAGCTGGCTGGTCTGGAGCCTGAGACCTCTTTCCCTTGCCTTCCAGAGATCGTGGCTATCTGGGGAGCTGTGTCTGATTGCATCCCGGGACAGCTGAAGCTGGACAAGGTGGGCTGGCATCCTGGTCCCCCTTGCCCTGCAGGGGTTCAGTCCTCCTGAGAGCCTGGGCCCCGAGGTGCGGTCCCTCCCTGAGCATCATGGCAGCACACCGAGACCAGCCCGTGTGCCCAGAGCAGCTTCTTCGCAATCCGGGAGAGAAACCAAGTCCAGATCCAGTCGGAGAAAGCGAGCAGCACACCCTAGAGCTTCCCGCTTCCCTGTGGTCAGAGTGGAGAGCCCAAGCAGAGAGATGGGGGATGATGCTGGGTCCATGCCAAGGCTAATCCCTGGGAATAAGTCCCAGGGGTATTCCCTGTGTTGGAAATGCCTGGGATCTTCTCTAGCCAAGAGATGTTAGCAAATATTTTGAGAAGGGGAAGTAAAAACATGGAGAGCGTGTTTTTATCCAAAGCTTTCCCTTTTGCTATCTCTAAAGTACTCATCAGCCTTTTTGTCTTTTCCCTCGCAGGGTGTCCTGGTTGCAGGACTTGGGACCTTCGCTACGGTCCAAGAGCGATTCCATGGCCAACGAGTGGTGTTTGTGGTTCGCAGACTCATCTTCCAGCTGGACAGTGATGAGTTATGGATGCGGGAGCTTGCGTTCCCCACAGTGATTATCCCTGGTGAGAGGCCACCCTCTGCTTTCCCGCTCCTGGTCTAGGGGATCATGGGTTGTGTGCTCCCTGTTCCTTGGAAAGGGCTGGGAGAAGTAAACAATTGCCACCAAAGGCTGGGGGACAGCTTGAGCTCCCCCAGAACAAATTACTCCCCAAGAGCTGTTTCTATAAATGACATTTTCTCTACAACTTTGTTATGAATCTTGCATGGAAATTTGGCCTGCTGTGGCAGTGATGACATTCCTCCTCCTTGCAGATGATGCCAAGATGGAGCTGCTGAACTACAAGCAGCTATCATGAGCCACCTGCTTCCCGTGGCACATTGTGGAGAACTGTGTGCAAGCGTGTCACCTAAGACTAAGGGGACAGACAGGTTCTTTTAGGGATCCTTGTCGGAATGATTCTGGCACTAAATTGTAGTTATAATTAAGCTTTATTTTCTTAACAGGATACTATGATTAGTATAGCACCGAATTTATGATGAGAATAGCACAGGACTTCTACAAGCAGGATCAATGCAGTACGGTTTATAAGTATCGTAATAGAGAATGTATAATACAACTTAACTTACAATTTCTAATCACCTGGGTCCTACCTTAACTTAACTTAAGATTTGTAATCACCTGGATCCTCTACAGATTGGGTCAAATCTTAATACTTGCTTTGCTGTATCAAGATAAAAACCATATTCTAGACTTGAAAACCATATAAAAGAATGTGAGTCCCTCAATCCTTGGCAGAAGCCGACAATGGCGGAGGCATCCCTGACCACTGGAGGGTCACAGGTCTCACTGTCAAGCAGCAGTTCCAGTCCAAGTTCCCGTCTCAGGACTTGTACATGCTTGATTTATGGACTATACATCTCTGCCTATAAAAACAGGAGGAAAAGGAGAAGGAAGCTACAGGAGTCAACAAAAGCAGAAAAAGGAGGAGAAAAGAGGATGAAAGAAGAGGCAAGAGGAGGCAACAGAAGGAGGAGGAAGAGGCAGTAAGAGTCAACAGGAGGCAACAGGAGAAGGAAAAAGAGGAGACACGAGAAGGACAAAGAAGGAGAGAGCAGGTAGAGGAGGAGAAGGAGGCAAGAGGAGGCAACCAGAGACAAGAGCCGGCAACAGGTGGCAACAGAAGGAAGAGGTAACATGAGCAGGATAAGGAGAAGGAGAAAACGGGAGAAGCAGGAAACAGGAGGCCACATGGGCAGGACTGATCAAGAGGAGGCAAAAACAGGAAAAAGAGGAGGAGGAGGAGGAAGAGGCAACAGGAAGTAACAGGAGGCAACACAATGTTGAGGCAAGAGGAGGCCACAAGAGGAGGAAGAGGAGGATGAGGAGGCAACAGGAGGCCACAGTAAGAGAAGGAAGACTGGCAGGAGGAAGAGAACATGGAAACTGGCAGGAGGAAAGAGAACAGGAGAAAAGGGAGAAGGAGGCAATAGGAGAAGAAAAAACAGAATGCAAGAGGACACAGCAGGACAAAAGGGGTAAAGAAGCAGGAGGGAAAAGGAGGAAAGAGGAGGAGGAGAAAACAACAGGAGGTAAAAGCAGACAATAGAAAGCAACTGGAGAAGGAATAGAAGACCAATCTCCTGTTGTTTCCTCCTCCTCCTCCATGTCCCTTCCTTTGGCCTCCTTTTCCATCGTCATCCGGTTGTCTTCTCTTACCTCCTCTTGCCTCTTCATCCTGTTTACTCTCTTTCCCCCCTGTTGCCGACCCCTGCTAATGTTGCCTCCTCTTGCCTACTTCTCCTGCTTGCTCGTCCTCCTCCTCCTCTCTATCTTCCTCTTTCCTCCTGCTGCTTTTTAATGCCTCCTGTTGCCTCCTCCTGTGGGTTTCCCTCACCTCCCATTCCCTCCTGCACCTCATCCTGCTCTTGCCTCCTCTTCTTCCTCATAACATTGCCTCTTGAAGTCTAATGGTTGCATTATCTTCCTCCTCTTCCCTCCTGTCTCCTCCTCCTCTTGCCTTCTGTTGCCTTTCCTTGCCTGCTATACCCGCATTCTGCTGTTACCTTCTGTTGCCTCCTGGAGGAGAAGGGAACATAAGGAGGAGGAAGCAAGAGAAAAAACCTGGTAGCAAGAGGAGGCAACAGGAGGAAAGAAGAAGAGGAGAAGGAGGAGGAGGACACAACAAGGGTGAAGAGAAGGCAGGCAGAGGAGGAGGAGGGAGAGGAGGAAGCAGCACCAGACACGAGACAATGAGGAACTGGAGGCAACCCGAAGCAGGAGAAGGCAACAGCTGAGGAGCAGAGGCAAAGAGGAAAAAGAGGAGGCAAGAGAAGGACACAGCAGGACACCGCAGATAAAGGGGAAGAGGCAAGAGGAAGAAAAAGAGGAGGAGGCAACAGACTGCCAGAGGAGGCAACAGGAGGAGGAGGAGGAGGAGGCAAAAGGAGGCAAAGGGAGACTGCAGGAGGAGGAAAAGGCAGCAAGCTAGACCTGGAGGTAACAGGAGGAATAGGAAGAGGAAGAGGAGGACAAGAAGGAAAAGGCAAAAGGCTGCAAGATGAAGAAAAGAGGAGCAGGAGAAGGAGGCAAGAGGAGCCAAGAGGTGGGAACAGGAGGCTATAGCAAAATGCAGAGGAAGAGAAGGGAAAGGCAATGGGAAGCCAGAGGAGGAGGAAGAGGAGGAGGCAAGAGGAGGCAAGAGGAGGAAGAGAAGGAGGAGGCACCAGGATGCCACAAGAGGCAAGAGGAGGCAACAGGAGAAGGAGGAGGAGGCAAGAGGTGGAGGAAAAAAGAGGAGGTCACAGCAGGCCACAGCAGGCCACAGAAGGTAAAGGTGGAGGAGGCAAGAGGAGGCAACAAAAAGAGAAAAAGGAGCAGACAACAAGGAGGTAACAGGTAGGTAACAGGAGGCAACAGGAGGAGGAAACAAGAGGAGGCAAGAGGAGGACACAGTAGGCCACAAGACACAAAAGAAGGAGGAGGCAAGAGGAGGCAACAACAAGAGAAAGAGGAGGAAAGAACAGGATGCAAGAGGAGGGCAGCCGGCGGCAACCCAAAGAAAAGCAGGAGGAGGCAAGAGGGTGCTCTAAGAGGCACCAGGAGGTAACAGGAGGAGGAGGCAGGAGGAGGCAACGGGAGGCAAGAGGAGGAGAAGGAGGAAAAGACAAGAGGATGTAAGAGGAGGTGGCAGGAGGAAGAGGAATAGGAGCATGGGAAAGAAAAGGCAAGAGGAAGAGGAGAAGTAGGCAAGAGGAGGCTACAGGAGGATGCGGAGGAAGAGAAGGCCAAGGCAACATGAGGCAAGGGGAGGCAACAGGAGGAGGAAGAGGAGGAGGCAAAAGAGTGAAAGAAGAGGCCAGAAGAGGAGTGTGAGATAAAGAAGGAGAAGGAGACAAGAGGAGGCAAGAGGAGGAGGAGGCAAGAGGAGGAGGAGGAGGCAAGAGGAGGCACGAGGAGGCAAGAGGAGGACCCAGCAGGACACCAGAGGTAAAGGAGGAGGAGGCAACAAGCGGCAACAGGAAAAGAAGGAGGAGGAGGCAACAGGGGGAAACAGCAGGACACTGGAGGTAAAGTTGTTCACAGCCTAGAGGCAGAAAAACATTTACAAAAAGGCAATATGAAACTTCAGTAGATATACGAACAAAAGCCTCCACAGAGTAAAATGACTTGTGTACTCCTGGAAATGCTATCAAGCCTAAATAAATCAACATACAGATATATGAACACATCACATTAAACACCGATATCAATGACTGGTAACTCAGAGGATCTGTATTTAAAGTACTTCAGTGTTAACACCGAAATTGAAAGTGAGGCAATCACGTTAAACAAAAGTGTGACCTGAATGTGCCAGATTGTCTCTAAAGAGCTGTAAGCTTCTGGAACAACAGGTAATGTACTTGCAAGGTACATTTAGCATTATTCAACTTCGCCTTGCTTAAGAAGGTGTAAATTAGTCTTTTCTTCCCTTTCAGCTTTTTACAAACAGACTTTTCTTACAAACAGTTGACGTAAAAGTCATCACCTTACCTTGCGTAGGGCCTTGTTGGCAATTAAAGCATCAGGAGAAACATCTGTCTGATGACACGTTGGGCACGTGTGTTCCTCAGATGCCAGTAATGCTGTTCTAATACCTGTGTATGTTTAGAATCATCCAAACAGTTTTTTAGCCAGAGAGAGGAAATTTTGGGGGTTCTAATCAATTCTAAAAACACATATATGGGTAATGGGTGAACATGGTCTTGAAGGGAAAGCATGAAGCTATACGTGTTCAATAGTGTAAAAAATTTCTAGTATGCAGCAAATAACGAGACAGTTGTGACATTGAACTATTGCAACATTTGAAGATGTAGAGTAGGCTGTGTCTCGATGTTTCAACTAGTCTTCTTTCCACTGTCTAGTACAGTGAGAAGTCACCAACCTCCAGGTTAATGAATAAAACACGTCTCAAAAAACCATTAGTAGGTTTGAGTTCTGAAGATGTGAACCAGCTCTCCCGTGGAGAAGAATGTCGATTAAATGCCTAACTCTGCATTTGCTGCAGACCGCAGGAAGTCACCAGAGTTGGCTATGCAGTTTTGTAGGAGAGAAAGGGTGTGGACAAACTAAATGCATTCAATATCTAATACTGTCATCACCTGCACAATTACGCGCTCTTCTCGTACTCGTCCCTCTGCATGTAAAGAGGCTTTCACTAGGTACTAAGCTTTCTGCTTTTTGTTTTCCCTTTCTACGAGAAGAGTCCTTTCCTGTTCAGGGTATACTTAAGTATTAAATAGAGCCCATAACAAAGTCATGCCATTATCTCCTCTTTCTGCTTTCAGAAGATCAGCTGTGATGTTTTGAATTAACAAACGGGGAGTAACACTTACATTCATCACAATAACTGTTTCCACAGCAGGGAATAACAACTGCATCAGCCAGTAACTCTTCACAAAGGAGACATAACAACTCTTCTGGAATAGGGTCATCTGAGGAGGAGGAGGACGGCTCCTCTGGTAAAAGGGACGCTTCTCCTTCTTTCCTCTGGCATAAGCTTCCCTGGAGGGGTGGGGAAGGAAAAAGGAAAAACTTAAACGTGGGTAAAGGAAAACTCTTCCAAGCTTTGGATTCTATCAAAGGAAGAGAACAGCTGCAGTTCTCCTCCCTCCACATCAGCCTTCTACAATGTAGGCATTTAGTTTAAACTACTTTTCTATAGCCACAACACAATTTTCCTTCTGCAGAACTCTCCCATTCATTGGATCAACTAAGAAATTAGCTCAGACTAGAAAAACAATTGTTGACAGCTACAAATCAGGTGAGAGGGATCCCACCTCTCTTTTGCCAGAGGGTAAATGTAAATTGCGGGCTCAGGATACAGTTAGTCTCCGAGTAAGGACATTTTATCAATGGAAGAAGTCGATGTTACAGCTTCTACAAAAGGAGATCCATGACAGAAAAACAGAGCTGCTACCAAGTGCATTTTAAAGCTGCCACTCTCGTCAGCACATAGGAGTATTTTCTTAGGTTATAGCAACTACTTGATAAAAGTCAGAGGGGGAGGAAATCTCAGTCCAACTGCTAGTTGTTAAATGTTGCAAGAAGCCTTTGAAACATAAACCAGAAGCAAAACGAGCTTTCAAAGAGAACAACTCCACTGTAAACACTACTGAAATGTTTTGCAGAAGTACAGATTCTTAGCGTAGCACCAGATTTACCAACGTCCAGGGCCGAGAAACGTAGGACCACCCTACTGTAATATTAGAAAGCATCACGGATTTTATGGTTAAGAGACAATGACAATGCTTCCTCCCCCATAACTACAGATGCTGGCCAACTTGGTTGCACTGCCCCTCAGACATTCACGCGTGGTTTCTCTCATTCACTTTTTGGTCAGTCCACTTAAGTCCATACTTACGCACTAATAGTTGGTAGTGCATGTTTCCCAGTGCTTGTCAGCATAGCACCCTTTGTAGTGGGGTCTTTCACCTCCATCATGAAGCTCCTGGGAATTCCTGTGCTCCTTTTAATTCTGGGAACAGGCTCAACTTTTTTGTCCTGTTAAGAAAAGAAATGCAGACATAGCTCATCTTAAGACCCACACTTCAAATGACATTGCAATGATTATTTTAAGCAGCAAAAGCCTTCAGGGCTCTCCTTTTACCTAGCGTCAGGCTTGCTCAACTGAAATACTTATTTTCCTAAATGAATATAGCCAGGATGTCCCAAAGGCTTGAGCAGTGTTTTGAACTCACTCGACATGCTTTGGCTTCACTTCAGGTTCCCTAAGGGTGAAATATCCCTTAGCTCACCACCCACTCAGACAAGAGCCACAAACCCGCTCCTCCTCCAAAGCGCAATTCCGAGCGAGAGCTTCATTCGGTGCTCTGGATCAGTCACCGGGGAAACTTACATTCACCCTCTCCATACGAAGGTTGAATTCGTACCTGCTGCATATACATTCAGTGACTTACATCAAATGGCAGGAATGCTCAGCCAGAGACTGGTGTAGTTAAAACAGGCAAATATTCAATAGATGGCGTCAACAGAAACACCTTGGTTTTATAGGGAATACTAAAAACTGTGAACTGTCATCGGAAAGAGTTAAAACCAGAAAACTTCCCACTAATATTGAAATATATAAAACTAAGCATGACAGTTCACAGAGAAAGATCTATGGACATATTCAATGTCAATGACCTAGAAAAAGAAAATCTTACATTTCTAATTCCAGGTTTCCCTTGAATTTTGAAGGGCTTTGCAACATTGCCATATAGCCTCTCTATTTCACCCCAAGAGAAACGTGTCTTAATAGGAGTGTTCATGCATTTGATACCTAACTGCCAAGGGAAACACATTCAAAACAAACTAACACCAGAAGTCCCCCACAATCTTACCCCATGTGTTGGGCAGTTCTTTCTTGATATAGTGGCCAGGTTTTCCACAACAAAAGCAAGTATATGCTGGTGGAGGTGGACCCAAGGGTTTCCTCACGGAACTAAAAGGGGTTTTGGGAACAGAAGAGAAAGGCATGCATGTGTCTCTCTTGTTAAAACCAACACCTCCACAATTTTTTCCCGAATCTTCAAAGAACAGATTTGACATTATCCACACTTACTTGATGGGATCATACTGGTGGCAAGACTGTATCATCACAGCTTTTACTTTCTCTTCTTCGGGAGCATTGGCTTCAGCCAGATTGGCAGTCTGTTTAACAGGGAATTGTTTGACACACGCATTAGAAACGCGTTTAAGCCCACACAGCCAAAGACAACTCCACTCACCCAGTCCTGTAAAGAGCACAGCGCTAGCTGAGGTTGCATGAAAAGAGCTGCTTCTATAAAATACAGCTGTCCTGAAGATGTTCTGGGGAGTCCTTACGCCATTACACGGTGTTTATGTGCCTGTTCACCTCCTTGAAAAGAGCATTCTCGGGCACTCAGAACCTTCGGCTCTGTTTGTACCTCACATAAAGCCTTGTGTCACCAACCCCATTTTCTTCTGAGTGGACTGAAGCTATGCGTAGTAAAAAATACATTATCCAGATTTTTAAACTGATTTTTAAGCTCCAGACTGTTTGAAGGAGAAGATATACTACAATTTATGAAATTGTGCAGCATCCAAAGATTGGATCTATAACTGTAATAACTAGAAATGCAGAAATGACCATGCTAGTGTCCATGTTCCAGAAACACCTCTAATTTGGCTGTTGCAAACCCCCCTGAAATGTCCATCACTTACAGCCAATTAAATTCTTCTCTGAAAATTGTGTTAGTTTCCAATGCAACATTAACAAAAGGTATGAAAAACAGTAAACAGCTTCTGAAGTGCTGCTTCTTTGTGTCTGGAAGATGAGTAATACCACAACGTGACGTTGAGGCTGATAAGGTGCTCCCCTTCTATCTTCCCAAACTGGCAACTACTCGTTACAGGACAGTATCAAAATATACAGACATTTCAAACTGAAAAGAAATACTTTGCATTCTTAAAAATCAAATTAATGTTTTGTTCACATTATAAGAGTTATCCAGCTATGGATCACAGTATAAGATTTAAAAATACAAACCAAACACTTTTTTTCTTTAAGCACTTCACGAGAATATAGATATACCTTAATAAGCTGGGCCAGAGAAATAGGGGCAGAAGAGTCATCAATCTGTTCGCAAAAAATTAAACACATGTTCATGTTAAACACATATTCATATTAAACACATATTCATATTCAAACACAAAAGCTAAGTGATACAATGTGAAAATGCAAAAAATACACTCCAAACCATTTTTCTTTTTCTTCTGTATTTTGCCTGAGAAGCAGTGCCACAAAACTCCAAGTGTTTTGTGTCAGAATGCTACAGGGCAGGAAAGAGTGCTCAAAACCCTGAGTTCTGGAGTTTGCAGTTCTTCCACAATATTGTGAGAACATCTCTTCTAAAAGACAGGTCAAGAAATTCAGGTCAAAGTCAAAGGAGGCAAGTTGAAATGCATCATTCTTGAGCATAGGCCTTTGGAAGGGAATTCTGCCTTTATAGAACGTGCCTCTATAGCAAGCATGGAAGAGGACGCACACACCCCTGCCCTTTAAAATAGGTCCTAACCATCCATTGTGCCTTCCCAGCATCTTAAAAGGAGTCCATCGTATCATTTTTTTTCCACTGATATTTACAGTCCTGTTTACTTTTTGCTTATATTAGCATTGCTTCTACTACTAGATTTCCAGCATGAAAAGTAACAGTTCCTGAACTGCAAAAGGTTAGAGGCCTCAGAAAAATCTGAACAAGTAGGCCATCTTCACTCAAGGTTCACTTTGTTCTTTCCAAGATCCTGGCAACGTTCAGTCAGGACTCCTGCACAGACAAAGTTATAAAAAACCAATACTTTATGTCCGCATGTAAGAATTCCAAACATCCCATTTAGGCAGAATATCCGGGTTGAGTTTTTCCCTTTCTCTTCTGAAGGTGAGTTGAAGCATCTACATCTGATTAATAAAAACTGAAATTCACGGCTATGCATAGCAACCAAAAATTTGGCACACATATATATGACACTGAAATGTATTCTCTAGCTTTGCTCTGAAAACCACTGTGGGATTTTTGCATTTTCACATGGAAAACAGCCTTGCAAAAGCTTCAATAAGCATCTGTGTTACTCATATACCAAGTTTAAAATTTTATACTCATTTTACAAAGGTCAAGGTGCAACACAACCTACCTAGAGGAGGATCTTGTCACTGTTAAACAAGAGTGATGCTCTTTAAGGTATGAAAGATACTCCTCCTTTGACTTCACCTGTAGGCAACACCACATTTAACAGAACCTAGCCAAGCAGATGCTTTTTCTTCACTGCATTCTGATCACGTATGAAAACAAAGCCACACACTTTGCAAAACTGGTAGTATGTATATTAGAGTAACACTTTATGGGGTAACATATTTATGAGCATAAATTGTTCCTCTACAACTTTGCTTTCTCTTCCTCACCTGCTATAACAGAATTCACTTGTTTGGCCTATTTCAAAACATTTTTTGTTGGGGTGATAATAATCGGGCTCCATCACAGTTTATTACCATCCAGCATTCTGCTTTTAAGGCTCTGTTTTACACAGACCCAACTGTTACAGGAGTGACGGCAGCCAGGTGGCCATTCAGCCCGCTAGCATTTGTGAACCTGAAAGTACATTAGCAACTGAAGACAAAATTCACAGACCTTTCTGCAGCAAAGCCCTTAAAGCAAATTAGACATTTTTCAAAAGCTCTTGATAATTGTATTCAATACTACTAGAAGAATTCAAGACTGCTGAAATCTATCTCTACCTGCGCATGTCATGCAATCCAATGGCATCCCTAAGACCCCTAACATTGTGCTCTTAAGTCTCTTCACGGACATTCTCCTGAAAATAGTTTCAATATCTGTAGATAAACAGCGAGCTTTAACTCCCAGATACACTCTTGATCCAAAGTGTTGCTAGTGAGCAGTTTCTGCAACAGCCACAAAACCGGTTTTCCAGTGCAGTGGAGTAAAACAAGTTGAAGACAAAATTAAGTCACCAAACCCATTTTTTTCTTCAAATTAGCCATCTGTTCTATTTCAATCGCTTTCAGCTTTCTCCACCAGATCTCAAAGAAATCTGGCAACTTTGGTATAACAAGATATCCTCCCACATTTCCTTATCATTTTACCTAGAAGAATTCCAGGAAACCAAAACTTTTGTAAGCACTATACATTGCACATCAACCACGTATTCTTCTACGCCTAGCTCCGCCTCTAAAACACAGACCTGAAGGCAGCTGTTAGAACATCAACTACAGAAGAACAGCTCTGTGAGGCCCCCAACACAAGTCACAGCTACCGCTCGTGGCCGAATCACATTATCGCTTCGCACACTGCTTAATCCCCGGCACCGCTTGCCCTCCCTGTCCCCCTGCCTGCTGGCAGGATGGACCCCAGACTGACTCACGCTACGTGGGGACAAGCCACAAAGAGCAGAGTGCAGCTCCCGCAGGCAAGGGCTGCTGCAGTGCGGTCTGTGATGCCGCCAGCCAGTCGGACCACGAGGCCCCACACCCGCTGCCCCCACGCACCTTCTTTGGTCTGGGCATTGGTGATCTGCAGGTTGCAGTTGGACGCCTTCAGCTTCTCGCGGCTCATGATCTGGCGCTTGAGGTCACACAGGGAGATGTGGAGGTCGTTGAAGGTGACCGTATCATAGTTCAGCTTCGAGGAGAACTTATAGTGGACGCACGACATGGTTGGGGCCAGGCGGTGCCTGCTCCACAACAGCGTCTACTGCAGCAGGTGGTGTCGCGGTCTCTGCGCCAGGTTATGGCCTGTGGCAGCACGGGGAAGGGCCCGCCGAGGGGTCAGGGCAAGCAGCACAGGCTGAGGTGGAGTGGACTGGCAGCACTCAAAGGCTACGGCACTCTGCCGTGGCCAAGCCCCATGGCCTCAGGCAGACTTGGCTGGTAGAGGCCTCAGGACTCCATTGCAGCGGCACTGGGAGGCCCCGGCCCACCCACCCACAACGAATCCGGCCCGCAGCCCTCAGCGATCGAGCTGGGCCGTGGCAGCAGCACCCGCACAGCTCCTCCTCGCAGTCCAGGCAGGCAGGCGGACAATGGGGAGAGGACCCGCGGCCCTGGCTCAGCCTCCGCTCCCTCTCTCGCACGCAGCGCTCCCAGGTCTGACTGCTCGCTATGGCGACTCAGGCGTCCCTGCCTCAGCGTTCCGCCGAGGGGTTTCCTGGCCAACAACCAAACGGCCTGCCTCGAGCGGGTCACTGCGCACGCACAATGGCATACTGCACCCAGGTGCTGGCGGAATGATCGCCATGGGGACGGAGGCTGTTTGCCCCAAACAAACCCCACACCGACCAAGTGCCACGGCAGGTACAGCAGCAGGTTCCCGCTCCTCCTGGTGCTCCTGCCCTCCAGGTAACCCCCCAGCCACTCTGCCTGCCAATATCTCACCCCATCACCCCTCTTTGCTTCCCCCAACAGAGAGCTTCCTTCTCCGGCTGCCGATGGCAATGGAGGTGCCCGGTGTGAGCTTCACCGTTCCAGCCATGCCTCCACAAGTCACTGCCTGCGTGCTGCCCTCTGTTCCAGGGCTGACCGTGTCCTCTGAGCCTGCCCAGCTCCACCCCATCACCTACCAGCTGGGGCAGGCCAGCATCTGGCAGGGGGTGCCAGGGCCCCTGGGGGCCCCAGGGCAGCTGGTGCAGCTCCCCCATGTGCTGCCGCTGACCCCTGTGGCTGCTCCCTGTCCCCCTGCCTACGGCTGGGGACAGCAGGTGGTGACGGGGACGCTGGTGCCCCACCAGCCGATGGGGCTGGGGCCATGGGCCATGGGCCAGGGGGAGCCCCTGTACCCCATGGCTCAGCATTGGGTGCAGGGACTCCCTGTGGCCCACACCCTGCCTGGCAGCACCAAGAAGATCTTAGAGGCCCCTGACAATGATGTGGTCATCAAGGACAGCGTCCCCGACACCAGCCCCCACCAGCCTGCCCTGA